>NC_074702.1:5731716-5749778 GCF_029448725.1 Salvelinus fontinalis
GGGAGGAGAGGAGAGGAGAGAAGTAGGAGTGCATAGAAAGAGGAGAGAGGGAGGAGAGGAGAGAGGGAGGAGAGGAGAAAGGGAGTAGAGGAGAGAGGGAGGAGAGGAGAAAGGGAGGAGAGGAGAGAAGGAGGAGATAGGGAGGAGAGGAGAGAGGGACGAGAGGAGAGAAGGAGGAGAGAAAGAGGAGAGAGGGAGGAGAGGAGAGAAGGAGGAGAGGGGAGGAGAGGAGAGAGGGAGGAGAGGAGAGAAGGAGAAGAGGAGAGAAGGAGGAGAGGAGAGAAGGAGGAGAGGAGATAGGGAGGAAAGGAGAGAGGGAGGAAAGGAGAGAGGGAGGAGAGAAAGAGGAGAGAGGGAGGAAAGGAGAGAGGGAGGAGAGGAGAGCAGGAGGAGAGAAAACATAATTACGACCTTGAATTGCAGTTGGTTGTTGATCACGAGAAAGATGTTGACCATCCTCCTCTCTCTTTCTCCTCTTCTATCTCTCTCCCTCAGTGCTCTCGTTCCTGTGGTAAGGGGCTACAGATCAGAGAAGTACGGTGTCTCACACCTGACAAACAGCACAGCCCAGAATGCTCCCTTACAGACAAACCTGACCAGGAGCAGCTCTGCAATACCATACCCTGCAGTCCACAGGTCGCAGGTGTGTGTGTGTGTGTGTGTGTGTGTGTGTGTGTGTGTGTGTGTGTGTGTGTGTGTGTGTGTGTGTGTGTGTGTGTGTGTGTGTGTGTGTGTGTGTGTGTGTGTGTGTGTGTGTGTGTGTGTGTGTACGTACTGTGCCTTCAGAAAATACTTTTTCCACATGTGGTGTTACAAAGTGGAGTTAAAATGGACTTCATTGTCATTTTTTATAAATGATCTACACAAAATACTCTGTAATGTCACTGCAAAAAATAAATAATAATAATTGTATATATGGAAAATAAAACACTAATATGTCTTGATTAGATAAGTATTCAACCCCCTGAGTCAATATATGTTAGATTCACCTTTGGCAGTGATTACAGCTGTGAGTCTTTCTGGGTAAGTGTCTAGGAGCTTTCCACACCTGGATTGTACAATATTTTCCCATTTATTCTTAAAACAATTATTCAAGCTCTATCAAGTTGGTTATTGATCATTGCTAGACAGCCATTTTCAAGTCTTGCCATAGATTTTCAAGCCAATTTAAGTCAAACTGTAACTAGGCCACTCAGGAACATTCAGTATCGTCTTGGTAAGCAACTCCAGTGTATATGTGGCCTTGAAAGGTATATATTTTTCCTGAATTAATCTCCTAGTGTCTGTTGGAAAAGCAGACTGAACCAGGTTTTTCTTTAAGATTTTGCCTGTGCTTAGCTCTATTTCGTTTATTTTTATCCTAAAAAACTCCAGAGGCCTTGCCAATGACAAGCATACCCATAACATGATGCAGCCACCACCATTATTGAATATATGGAGAGTGGTACTCAATTATGTGTTGTGTTGAATTTGCCCAAAACATATCTTTGCCACATTTTTTGCAGTATTACTTTGGTGCCTTATTGTAAACAGAATGTATATATATATTTCTTTCTGTACAGGCTTCCTTCTTTTCAGATTTATGTTAGTATTCTGAAGTAATTACAATGTTGTTGCTCCATCCTCAGTTTTCTCCTATCATAGCTATTAAACTGTTTTAACATCTCAATTGGCATCATGGTGAAATCCCTGAATGATTCCCAACCTCTCCAGCAACTGAGTGAGGAAGGACACCTGTATCTTTGTAGTGACTGGGTGTATTGATACACCATCCAAAGTGTAATTAATAACTTCACCATGCTCAAAGGGATATTCAAGTCTGCTTGATTTTTTACCCATCTAACAATCGGTGCCCTTCTTTGCGAACCATTGGAAAACCTCCCTGGCTTTCGTGGTAGAATCTGTGCTTGAAATTCACTGTTTGACTGAGGAACCTTACAGATAAATGTATGTGTGGGATACAGAGATGAGGTAGTCATTTAAAAATCATGTTAAACACTATTATTGCACACATAGTGAGTCCATGCAACTTATTCTGTGACTTGTTAAGCACATTTTTACTCCTGAACTTATTTAGGTTTGCCATAACAAAGGTTGAGTACTTATTGACTCAAGACATTTCAGCTTTTCATGTTTTATTGATTTGTAAACATTTGTAAAAACATAATTCCACTTTGACATTATGGGGTATTGTGTGTAGATTAGTGACACAAAATCTCAATTTAATCCATTTTAAATTCAGGCTGTAACAACAAAATGTGGAAAAAGTCAAGGGGTGTGAATACTTTATGAAGGCACTGTACAGTATGTGTGAGTGTGTGTTGCTTGTGAGATTTGAAATCTAACCCTTTCTTTCTCCTCTCCTCTCCTCCTCTTCCCTTTCCCCTCCTCTCCTCCTCTTCCCTCTCCCCCTCTCTTCCTCCCCTCCACTCTTCCCTCTCCCCCTCTCCTCTGCTCTACTCTCTCTGTAGATGAGAACTGCAGGGACCAGCGTCATAACTGTGTGATGGTGGTTCAGGCCAGACTGTGTGTCTACTCCTACTACAAGACTGCCTGCTGCGCCTCATGTACCCAGAGTGCTCAGCGGGCCAAGAGGCACTGACCAGCCAATAACAGGCTTCCAGCCGAGGTCAGCCAGGGGTCAGGGTTTAAGGGGTTAGAAGTCAAAGCGCAGGTTACCATGGTAATGATCAGACCATAGAAATGGAGTGGGTAGAGTGGATATATTACCACATAAAGTGGGGATTGAATTGTGTATTGGGCCAGATGTACAGCCGTTATAGAAGGGATGTTTTGGAATGTGAGTTAATTTGTTACTTGCTACATTTCTTACATTTCATGGGTTATCTGCATATGCAAAAAAAGTCCCAGTGACATTGTACAGAGCTCCATAATATGGAACATATCTGATTTCTATGTCCACTCTTTCTGTTTCTATGGATGAGAGATGCTGTGGATGATGTATGTACACCCAGGACCTGGGTCCAGAGCTCTGTCCCAGTAGCCAAACTTGCATACTACTTAGAATGAGGTGAAGTATTGTCCATGCATACTATGTAGTATGCTAGTATGGATAGATGGGACCCAGAAGGTATAACCCAATAGCAGTGTGAAACCTGCTGGAAGTTTCTATGATGTATGTTTTCTATGTTTGTGTTCTATATGCCAAAAAACTATTTTAAATGTCTCCTCAGTGTTTATACAGCATCATCAACATTTGGTGAAAATATACCAAAATGTAAAATGTTTTTAAAGGACAATAGTGGAGAGATGTCCATAACCTGAGAACGCCCCCAATCTGAAAACAAGCAGGGGTAGAATGAAACGACTGTATGGTCTATTGGTGAGGTATCCAACCTGTGCCCTCACGACTGTTAGCCCACTGAACTAAAGCCAAGGCATTACCCCTGAGAGCTAATACCAATGTTCAGGTCTCAGCCAAGGTTACACCCAACCACCTCTGCTACATACAGAAAATATACCACTACCTGAGACATTTCAATTGTTTCATCTGACCCATCAATATGTTCAAGAATGGTAGGTATTGAAATAACATTGTATTCATTTATGCATTCATTTTCAGAAATGCATTTGCCACAATATGCTGAAGAGCAAGCTCTGTCTTAAAGGTCCAATTCAGCTGTTTTTATCTCAATATCAAATCCTTTCTCTGTAACAATTAAGTACCTTACTGTGATTGTTTTCAATTAAAATGGTCAAAAAGAAACAAAATAACTTCTTAGCAAAGAGCCATTTCTCAAGCAAGAATTTTTCTAGGAAACTGAAAACTACTGTTATTGGCAGAGAGGTTTGAAACTATTTCTCTTGTTGGTCTCTTAACTAACTGGTGATGTCACCATGCAGACCAAAAGTCCATCCCACCAAAACAGGGAGACATTTCAGGCGGTCTTTTCAAACAGCTTTTACACTAAAATGGCATTATCATCATTTTCACAATTTCACAGTATTATTCCAAACTCATAGTGTGGAAGGATATATAAAGCACAGGTAAATCACGTTTTTGAGTGCACTGGGCCTTTAACTCCCAAAGGAGCAAGTTGTGACAGTAGCAAGTAACATCTCCCTAACTAATTTGTGTTTTTACTGAAAATGTTTAAAAGGGTTCTGTCTTGGACTTAAACAAAGCTCATTTTAACGGATATTGCCCCTATGCCTTGACATAGTTGTAACATGTTACTACTGTATGTTACGTCTACAGCATACAGACACACGAACACACACTCCACAGGTGAACGATGTGTATATTTGTCAGTCAATATTATATTTGTATGTCTATATTTCTGTGTGAACATATACTTAATATACATATACATAAATATCTCCTATATTGTGGTATGATTTGAATTTTAGGCATACTGTACATGTTAACTGTATGCATACATTCATATAAAAGTATTCATATTTTTCAGTCATCATATTAAGAAGAACAAAATTATATTTTGCGACCCTTGGATGGTGTGTGTTTGTCTTCCTGTCTCTGTGAAGTTGCTTATTTGTGTTTATGTGTGAGTATGCAGCCGTGGGTGTATTCTTGTATGAGTCTATCTGTGAATGTCATTTTCATGTTTTAAATCGTTTTTAGTCGAAACAAAAAGTTTTATATTAAAAAGTCTGAAAAAAAGGATAGTAATTTATCTATTATAAAAAATACATGTAATTTATTTTTTTTCTTAAGAGGAGCTGTAGCAAATTCCCTTTGTTGCTACCATGTCAGAGTTTATGATCAGAAGTTATTGCGTAGAAGTATATGGATTTTGTATTATTTTGAAAAAGGCAAACGAGTGTGTGGAAAATGCTATCACAAACTTCATTTGAAATAAAAACTGAAACCAGAAAATAGTTAGCCTTTTTCTATTTTGTGCACTTTTCTTTCCCCCAATTAGCAGGCCTAAATGTCCACTGAGACCTACAGTACATTCTAATAAAGTAGACCTTCATATCCTCAACAGTGGCCAGGTGGCGGTATTGTGTGCTTGTAAAGCTGTAGCCGACTTGTCTTCCCTTGTTCAGAATAGACTAGTTTGTGTTGTCATAATAACTCAAGCAAGCTTAATATGACTTCATGGATCTAACGTTTCCTCTACGAACAAACGACACCATTCTGGGTATAAATGCTAAACTGACCGTAAATCAGGATCTATAGGGGGCAATTTCGCCCTATTCTAGCCCTAGGCCTACTCCACAGACGACAGAGAAACCGAAAAGGCCCCAGTTCTGACACCACCATGAAAGAAGCCCGAGCATCAGTTCCGCATGCATGCTAGTGCCGTTGCCTACAGCTACGCTCAGTGATACGGTGTAGATCCCCGGGGTAGGCCGCTCGTGCCGTCCAGCGGCTTGTGCCGGGTATAGACCCCGCGTGTGTGAACTGACGATATATAACGGTGGGGGGCAGTAGGCGGGGAGAGGGGGGCATGAGGTGGTGGGAGGCAGATGGTGACCTTTCAGAGTAAATTACCCTGAACTCTCTGACTCCTCTCCTCAAGCGCGAGGGGGGTGGCAGAAGCAAAAAACAAACACACACCCGAAAGAGACCAAAGAGAACCCCACCAGCAATAAAGATGAGTTAAAACGCTTCATAGTTTGATGAAGGTTGTAAATATCTTGGTTCAGGACCATGGACAGATGAGGTCTGCTGTGCCTGTCTGTATCAGAGCGGTGAGGATCCCTCCCTCAGTAGGCTGATACGACGGTGTATTATTGTAGGTTAAGTCATACTGTTAGATCAGTGTAGTCTGTGGCATAGGCCTATCTTCTTCTCTATTTTCGCTCTCTCCCCTTTCTCTCGCACATTAGGCTTGCCCATTTGTGCACATCATGGATATGATTACGAATTTAGCGTTTGTTCAACACGCAGAAGAGAACTGGTTAGGGCAACCTCAAGGCTGGCGTGTGTGTGTTGTGTGCGCAGCTGTAGTCGTGACGCCGCTCGCGCGCGCTGGTAGTATGGCAGGCTTCAGCACCACGGCCAGAGCTCGCGGCCAGAACAATAGGCAACACGGCGTTCCAGAACTACAGGCACCGTCCACGAGCACACACACACTGGACACTAACGTAGACATAGTCAAAGAGCTTGTTTGAAAACGCTTATACAAATTGTCGACTAATCCTGGTTTTGATAACTGAAATAGCTGTCCATATATATTCCACAGTGTTCCCTATATGCTACTTTCAGGGCTAAAAGGTGTAGGCTACGCCTACGAAAGATAAAATGGGTTTTCTTTTTAAGGTTGGAGTAGAGTTTTTGACGGTCCCTGCCTTTTACGTCACAGCCTGTCAACAGCTCGAGGGAGAGGGGGGAGGGAGGGCAGGATAGAGAGAGAGGGAGACACCGGCAGACGACGTCAAAAGCTACGGTAGCCTATACACTGAGGGAAAGAGGGGTAGCGCGGGAGGGAAACGTTAGATAAGTATTTTTTAATATATGTGTTAGCCCTTAAATGTCTATATAAATGGACTGCTGGATTTATAAATATCTGGCTGCTGCGGAAATAGTTTTTAAGAATATAGCCTTGTAGCCAAATTATTGCAGAAATTTGACTATTCTAACAGACAGGGCAGTACTCAGAGTGACTGGATTTACCGGATTTGCCAAGAGTCGTGACGAGAGGATAGAGCAAATAACGGATCACCAAGGCACCGGGTTGGGGATATGTGATCTGATGACCGCTTGCCAAGACGTGAGACATTAACGGGAGCAGCAACTCCACTGATCTGTTACGGATTCGAAACCGGGAGAGGGAGCGATTGGCACAAAGAGCGGAGAACGAATCGCATTGAGCCTCCTATTCCCCGAGGGAGGATAACAGGAGACGCGCACTGAAGACAACAACGCCACGGCAAAACGTGGAAAAATAAACAAAATAATCTCAAATTACTCTGGGGATTATTTTACAACGTGGAGTGAAGGATCTCTTGAAATCGGTAGGATTTTTAAGACCAAAGCTCCATATTGTGTTTTTGTGCGCATGTGTTTTGTGTGTGTTTTGTGTGTATGTTGAGCCGGGGCGGACAAAGAGATGAGCCCCCATACGTTGACATCCAATGAGTGTATGTAACCTACAGCTGGCCAAACAAAGAAACCGCTCACAGCCGCTCTACAGTGCTCATCTACCGTCTAAACCATATCTTTTCCTTTCCCCAGGGGCTCCGAACACTCTCACGTCCTAAAGGTAATATATCAGTTTTATTGATATTTAATTTTAATTTCTGTTTTATGGCAATTTAAATGTCTTAATTATTTTTTGATTGGCTGATCATCATTTGCATAATTGTTTTTATGAGAGGCACAAGTGCCATTGTTTGTGTCAATAGGCTAATATTGTAAAGATATATGAGAATTCATCCAAAAATACTGATTTGGTTTCATTCAATTAATCAATGATTATCCTATATTGTGAAAAAAAGAAAATAACACATTTACATATCTTGTTTTTATGTCCATCTCCTTTTCCTTCTCTCCTCCAACACCCTCCAGCTCTGGTCGCTCCTCTCCAGAGGACCACGACTCTGCTCGCACTCACCCCGCTCTTCTCACCTCGAATCCCGCAAAGCGCTTGTCGTTCTCCTCGCTGTGTCCCGATGAAGGAAGCCGACGCGATCAAGCTGTTCGTGGGGCAGATTCCTCGGAATCTAGAGGAGAAGGACCTCAAACCGATCTTTGAACAGTTCGGGAAGATCTACGAGCTGACGGTGATAAAGGACAAATACACCGGCATGCACAAAGGTAGGCGAATAATGGGAACCCAGCCACCTGTAGAAATAATTCCGGACACAAATAGGCATTTGGGCTAGACTACTCACTGGCAGACAGACAGGCAGACACCCACAAATAAACAAACACACACACACACACACACACACACACACACACACACACACACACACACACACACACACACACACACACACACACACACACACACACACACACACACACACACACACACACACACACACACACACACACACAAACATACAGCTACAGGAGATTAAGACACACACTTAAAAATATACACCCACTTAAAGATCAAGTGTGTGTGCTGGTGTAGGTTGATAGTAATCCTGGTGTAGGTTGATAGTAATCCTGGTGTAGGTTGATAGTAATGCTGGTGTAGGTTGATAGTAATGCTGGTCTAGGTTGATAGTAATGCTGGTGTAGGTTGATAGTAATGCTGGTGTAGGTTGATAGTAATGCTGGTGTAGGTTGATAGTAATGCTGGTCTAGGTTGATAGTAATGCTGGTCTAGGTTGATAGTAATGCTGGTGTAGGTTGATAGTAATGCTGGTCTAGGTTGATAGTAATGCTGGTCTAGGTTGATAGTAATGCTGGTCTAGGTTGATAGTAATGCTGGTCTAGGTTGATAGTAATGCTGGTGTAGGTTGATAGTAATGCTGGTCTAGGTTGATAGTAATGCTGGTGTAGGTTGATAGTAATGCTGGTCTAGGTTGATAGTAATGCTGGTCTAGGTTGATAGTAATGCTGGTCTAGGTTGATAGTAATGCTGGTCTAGGTTGATAGTAATGCTGGTCTAGGTTGATACTAATGCTGGTGTAGGTTGATAGTAATGCTGGTGTAGGTTGATAGTAATGCTGGTCTAGGTTGATAGTAATGCTGGTCTAGGTTGATAGTAATCCTGGTGTAGGTTGATAGTAATGCTGGTCTAGGTTGATAGTAATGCTGGTCTAGGTTGATAGTAATGCTGGTGTAGGTTGATAGTAATGCTGTTGTAGGTTGATAGTAATGCTGGTGTAGGTTGATAGTAATGCTGGTCTAGGTTGATAGTAATGCTGGTGTAGGTTGATAGTAATGCTGGTGTAGGTTGATAGTAATGCTGGTCTAGGTTGATAGTAATCCTGGTGTAGGTTGATAGTAATGCTGGTCTAGGTTGATAGTAATGCTGGTCTAGGTTGATAGTAATGCTGGTCTAGGTTGATAGTAATGCTGGTGTAGGTTGATAGTAATGCTGGTGTAGGTTGATAGTAATGCTGGTCTAGGTTGATAGTAATGCTGGTCTAGGTTGATAGTAATCCTGGTTGTAGGTTGATAGTAATCCTGGTGTAGGTTGATAGTAATGCTGGTCTAGGTTGATAGTAATCCTGGTGTAGGTTGATAGTAATCCTGGTGTAGGTTGATAGTAATGCTGGTCTAGGTTGATAGTAATGCTGGTGTAGGTTGATAGTAATGCTGGTGTAGGTTGATAGTAATGCTGGTCTAGGTTGATAGTAATGCTGGTGTAGGTTGATAGTAATGCTGGTGTAGGTTGATAGTAATGCTGGTCTAGGTTGATAGTAATGCTGGTGTAGGTTGATAGTAATGCTGGTGTAGGTTGATAGTAATGCTGGTGTAGGTTGATAGTAATGCTGGTCTAGGTTGATAGTAATCCTGGTGTAGGTTGATAGTAATGCTGGTCTAGGTTGATAGTAATGCTGGTCTAGGTTGATAGTAATGCTGGTCTAGGTTGATAGTAATGCTGGTGTAGGTTGATAGTAATGCTGGTGTAGGTTGATAGTAATGCTGGTGTAGGTTGATAGTAATGCTGGTCTAGGTTGATAGTAATGCTGGTGTAGGTTGATAGTAATGCTGGTGTAGGTTGATAGTAATGCTGGTCTAGGTTGATAGTAATGCTGGTGTAGGTTGATAGTAATGCTGGTCTAGGTTGATAGTAATGCTGGTCTAGGTTGATAGTAATGCTGGTGTAGGTTGATAGTAATGCTGGTCTAGGTTGATAGTAATGCTGGTCTAGGTTGATAGTAATGCTGGTGTAGGTTGATAGTAATGCTGGTCTAGGTTGATAGTAATGCTGGTGTAGGTTGATAGTAATGCTGGTCTAGGTTGATAGTAATGCTGGTGTAGGTTGATAGTAATGCTGGTCTAGGTTGATAGTAATGCTGGTCTAGGTTGATAGTAATGCTGGTCTAGGTTGATAGTAATGCTGGTCTAGGTTGATAGTAATGCTGGTGTAGGTTGATAGTAATGCTGGTGTAGGTTGATAGTAATGCTGGTCTAGGTTGATAGTAATGCTGGTCTAGGTTGATAGTAATGCTGGTCTAGGTTGATAGTAATGCTGGTGTAGGTTGATAGTAATGCTGGTCTAGGTTGATAGTAATGCTGGTGTAGGTTGATAGTAATGCTGGTGTAGGTTGATAGTAATGCTGGTCTAGGTTGATAGTAATGCTGGTGTAGGTTGATAGTAATGCTGGTCTAGGTTGATAGTAATGCTGGTCTAGGTTGATAGTAATGCTGGTCTAGGTTGATAGTAATGCTGGTCTAGGTTGATAGTAATGCTGGTCTAGGTTGATAGTAATGCTGGCGTAGGTTGATAGTAATGCTGGTGTAGGTTGATAGTAATGCTGGTCTAGGTTGATAGTAATGCTGGTCTAGGTTGATAGTAATGCTGGTCTAGGTTGATAGTAATGCTGGTCTAGGTTGATATTAATCCTGGTGTAGGTTGATAGTAATGCTGCTCTAGGTTGATAGTAATGCTGGTGTGGGTTAATAGTAATGCTGGTCTAGGTTGATAGTAATGCTGGTGTGGGTTGATAGTAATGCTGGTCTAGGTTGATAGTAATGCTGGTCTAGGTTGTTAGTAATGTGAACACACCTCCAGGCTGTGTAAGGGTTATTTGACCAAGAAGGAGAGTGAGAGAGTGCTGCATCAGATGACCTCACAAGCATCCGACCTCAACCCAATTGAGATGGTTTGGGATGAGTTGGACCGCAGAGTGAAGGAAAAGTAGCAACAAATGCTCAGCATATGTGGGAACTCCTTCAAGGCTGTTGGAAAAGCATTCCAGGTGAAGCTGGTTGAGAGAATGCCAAGATTGTGCAAAGCTGTCATCAAGGCAAAGGGTGGCTACTAAAATATTTGTCACGATCGTCGTAGTGAGGAGACCAAGGCACAGCGTGAGAGAAATACATTCTTCTTTTTAATAACGAAGAACACTTAACAAACAATACAAAATAACCAAACGAACGTGACCGCTATAATACTGAGTGCAAACATGCAACATCACATATACAATTACCCACAATAGCCTAATGCCTATGTCTACCTTAAATATGGCTCCCAATCAGAGACAACAATAAACAGCTGTCTCTGATTGAGAACCAAACCAGGCAACCATAGACTTTCCTAAACATCTATACTGAACACAACCCCATACACTCTACAAAACCCCCTATACAATACAACCACCCAAGACGAGACAAAACACACAAACATCCCCCCTGTCACACCCTGACCTAACTAAAATAATACAGAAAACTAAGATAACTAAGGCCAGGGCGTGACAATATTAAATATATTTTGATTTGTTTAACACTTTTTTGGTTACTACATGATTCCATATGTGTTATTTTATAGTTTTGATGTCTTCACTATTATTCTACAATGTAGAAAATAATACAAATAAAGAAAAACCCTTGAATGAGTAGGTGGTGGGGGAAGGGAGGTATATTCTTTCTCTCTTTCAGTCTTTCTTTCTGTTTCTCTCTCTCTCGCTCACACTCTCTAATCCTCTAGTGTCTGTGCACGTGTGCGCGTGTGTACACTCAGTCGTGAGCTTGGTTGGTTTTTGGATCACTGTCGTCCTGATCTCTCTGTTTATCTCTCCGTCCCAGCCCTCCCTCACCTTAAATGGGAAAACATGGAATGCGGTCCAATCTGTAGGTTAAACATTGGGATTTTCAGGGAAAAGACAACAGCTCCTACATTATTAGAGAGATGGGCATGAAGACATCCTCTATGACTGGAGAGCAGTCTGTCATATCCTTATAAATACTCCCTAATATATCTCTCTCTCTCTCTCTCTCTCTCTCTCTCTCTCTCTCTCTCTCTCTCTCTCTCTCTCTCTCTCTCTCTCTCTCTCTCTCTCTCTCTCTCTCTCTCTCTCTCTCTCTCTCTCTCTCTCGCTCTCTCTCTCTCGCTCTCTCTCTCTCTCTCTCTCTCTCTCTCTCTCTCTCTCTCTCTCTCTCTCTCTCTCTTCTCTCTCTCTCTCTCTCTCTCTCTCTCTCTCTCTCTCTCTCTCTCTCCTGTTAGCAGGTGTCATGACCCTTAGCCTTTAAGCCATGACCCCAAGTCACTCTAGTTCATATGATGGGTGTTATCTTAATGTCTGTCTAACCCTGGCATACCTCTAGTCTAGTATACAGTCACACACACACACACACACACACACACTAGGTAGACCCATCTTTCTGACCTGGGGTGTTATGTAACAGCTTAGCCGTTTCTCCAGTCAGTATAATGGAGTGGTAAGCCTACTGATTCAAGCCTGCTGAGAGGGAGACCGTCTCAAGTTTGGAGAATCCCCTTTAGAGCTGCAACAATAAGCCCATCTTTAAGAGGGCCCTGTGTGTGTGTGTTTGGAGGGGGGGGGGGTCATTGTTAATTTCTATAAAGTGTGTGTGTTTGGAGGGGGGGGGTCATTGTTAATTTCTATTAAGGTGTGTGTGTTTGGAGGGGGGGGGTCATTGTTAATTTCTATTAAGTGTGTGTGTTTGGAGGGGGGGGGTCATTGTTAATTTCTATTAAGTGTTGTGTGTTTGGAGGGGGGGGTCATTGTTAATTTTTATTAAGTGTGTGTGTTTGGAGGGGGGGGGTCATTCTTAATTTCTGTTAAGTGTGTGTGTGTTTGGAGGGGGGGGGTCATTGTTCATTTCTATTAAGTGTGTGTGTTTGGAGGAGGGGGTCATTGTTAATTTCTATTAAGTGTGTGTGTGTTTGGAGGGGGGGGGGGTCATTGTTAATTTCTATTAAGTGTGTGTGTTTTGGAGGGGGGGGTCATTGTTAATTTCTATTAAGTGTGTGTGTGTTTGGAGGGGGGGGTCATTGTTAATTTCTATTAAGTGTGTGTGTGTTTGGAGGGGGGGGTCATTGTTAATTTCTATTAAGTGTGTGTGTGTTTGGAGGGGGGGTCATTGTTAATTTCTATTAAGTGTGTGTGTGTTTGGATGGGGGGGGGGGGTCATTGTTAATTTCTATTAAGTGTGTGTGTTTGAGGGGGGGGGGGGGTCATTCTTAATTTCTGTTAAGTGTGTGTGTTTTGGAGGGGGGGGGTCATTGTTCATTTCTATTAAGTGTGTGTGTGCGCTTTGTAGAGGTGTTTTAATCTTGCTGTTGTTATAAGTGTGTGTGTGTGTGTGTCTCTTTGTCGGTATCTGTGTTTGTCTCTACAGTATGTCTGTGTGTGTCTCTGTGTGTCATTATGTGTGTGTCATTATATGTGTGTCTCTGTGTGTGTATGTTTCTGTGTGTGTCATTATGTGTGTGTCTGTGTGTGTCATTATGTGTGTGTGTGTCTGTTGGTGTGTGTTGTTGAGTCATGCTGGACAGGGCTGATGGTTCTGTAAGCGTTCTGAGCTAGCATATTGCTCTGCTGTGTGTGTAACAACTCTGGGAACAGCCCTGGTTAACTTGCTGCCTGTTGTCTTAGTGGTGTTGACAGGTTTGTGACAGGTGTAGGAACAACACTGGCCAGCTGCTCTACCTACACACAGGTACATGAGAGAGAGAGAGAGGGTTAGGGTTAGAGAGAGAGAGACAGAGAGAGAGAGAGGTCATGATCAGATGAGCTCCTGCATTTTTCAGCATTTTCTTTAAAAAATTTAGATTTAGAGTTAGTTAAACTCTGATTTTTTTGTCAGGAACACATTTTGTGTTTTTGGACGGATTTTGGACGGAATTACGGAATCACCTGAAAGATTCACAAATACCAAGGATTATTATACAGCAAATTCTCTGGAAAACAACAGAAACCTGAAAACACCACCCAACCTGGAACTGAGTGAGTAATGTTTAGTCTGAAACTATATTCTATTTCCAAAAGCCAAGAAGAAAAATACATGACATTACTTCATAAGCATTGAATGAAACATAATTGCCAAGCTTGATACAGCTTCAACTAGCACTGACGTGTCAAGTGAGAGGTGTCAAAGACCATTAGCCCAACAATGGCAGGAGAGTCGAATAGTCTACCCCAACCAAATGGAGAGGCCTTAGAAGCTCCCTCCTGCTGTTCAGAGGTAATTAAAATACAGTACCCGGTGAGTGTAAAGAATGATAAGGCAAGAAAAGAGCACAAAATGAAGCTCCTTATGGAAAATCAAGAGACACTTTTTGCTGACTATTACAAAAATGGGAACATCAGCAACCTTATCTTCCACACAAACCATCCCCTGGCATGGCACAGTGCTATATTAGCACACTACCCCTCTGTTAAGAGAGGGGGGGTTAACGAGGGGTGGAAACTCAGGATTCTTGACAACGAGGACGAGGAGTCAGCTAACATAAATCTTTATAAGTCTGGAACAGTATTGGTACAGGGCAACCCCAAACAATTTCAGCTGGACTTTCACCTAATCAAAGAATTAGCCCAGCTGGAGAAGCTCTCCCTTGATAAAGATACCCCCACCCCAAGCGGGTCAGACCAGACCTCTTCATCATCATCATCATATAACCCCACAGACGAGCAACCCTCAGCAGACAGTCAACCTCCCAGCACAGAGTACTTCTCCCTCATTGAAATGAAGGATAAATTCACCCAGCTGGAGGTAAGGCAGGTGGAGCTGGAACAGCAGGTGATTACACTCCAGTCAGCACAGACCCAGACAACAGTCCAGCACAACAACACCCCTTTAACCAGACCCGGAGTGCTGGAGGTGGAGAGAGACATATCTGCACTCTGGACAGTGGTGGGACAACTTCAACAGGAGAAAGAGCAGAAGCAGGAGCAGGAGCAGAACAGAGCACAAGAAGAGAGGATCAGACTGCTGGAGGAGAGGGAGAGGGGGATGGAGGAGAGGATCAGACTGCTGGAGGAGAGGTGGAGGGGGATGGCATGTGACAGAGAACAACCCACTAGGGAGGTGGCCATCCCCACAGAGACGCCAGCAGAACAGCCCACCTCAGCACCCGACAAAAGTCTCAATACCACAGCAGAACAGTCCACACCAGACCCTGACCATAGAGTCGACATCACAGCAGAACAGACAAAAGAAAAACCCCAAGCCCAGCAGCTCTCACCCCCTCTGAGCACCCCCCCGGTCAGCCACCCTGATAGCCCTCCTGATAACCCCCCCACACCCACTGAGGACAAACACAAGACACAGATTGTCCTCCTTATGGACTCTAATGGTAAATTTCAAGAAGAAAAAAAACTTTTTCCCAAACACAGTGTGTCTAAACTCTGGTGTCCAAACACCCAGCGCGCCCTAGACCTTCTGTCTGAGGACAAACAAGGCTCACCTAGCCACATAATAATACACACAGGCACAAACGACCTGAGAGCACAGCAGGAAAGGGTGGCCACAGCACTGAAGGGAGTGATTGAAAAAGCTTCTTCTACGTTCCCCAACGCACAAGTGGTTATCTCCACCCTGCTACCACGAAAAGACTTCCACCCTGCTACAATACAGCGGGTAAACGCAAGCATTTCCCGTGACTGTGCTTCAAAACCAAATGTCTTTCTGGCCCACCACTCCACCCTGGACTTGAACAGCCTCTATGACCAGGTCCACCTCTACAAGGCAGCAGTGCCCACCTTTGCCCGGACTCTAAAGGACATCGCTCTCAAACGCAGCCCCAACAGCAACAGATCAATAGACACCCCACCCAGACCAGCGAGACACCCTCCAAGAACTTCAGGACCCCCCCCTGGACGTACACATAGAGGACCCACGCCAAGAGGACTTACATCCAGACCACAGCACCCCCAGACACATCCACACCCCCACCCCAACCAATCAACACCCCCCCACATCAACCATGCCCACACCCCATTTAGGCCCCCTCAGATCAGACCTATGCCACTCCTGCCCACCCCATGCACCCCACCCCCGCAAAGAGGGCATCAACATGGAAGTCACACATACGCCCAGGTAGTGAGCGGGCAAACAGGCCCAACCCCCACTCTTACACTCGCCCAAGCCAACGGCATGTACCAGATGCTCAGCAGGCTCTGCTCACACTTACTGGCCTGAGGCCAAACCACACGACCAACAACATTGGACACATTATGGAACAAAAAGCCTTCACTATATCATCCTGGAATATCCAAGGCCTGAGGTCATCTGCCTTTGGCCTAAAGAGCAAGAACCCGGACTTCACCAAAGAAACCGGTAATACAGACATTGTCATCCTGCAAGAAACCTGGTATAGAGGAGACGGACCCACTGGTTGCCCTCTAGGTGACAGAGAGTCCCATCCACCAAACTACCAGGTGTGAAACAGGGAAGGGACTCAGGGGGAATGCTAATTTGGGATAGAGCAGACCTAACTCACTCCATTAAATAAATCCAAACAGGAACATTTTACATTTGGCTAGAAATTCAAAAGGAAATGATCTAAACAGAAATGTCCTCCTGTGTGCTCCCTATATCCACCCACTGGAATCCCCATACTTTAATGAAGACAGCTTCTCCATCCTGGAGGAGGAAATCAATCATTTCCAGGCCCAGGGACATGTATTAGTCTGTGGCGACCTAAATGCCAGAACTGGACACGAACCTGACACCCTCAGCACACAGGGGGACAAACACCTGCCTGCAGGTGACAGCATTCCCTCCCCCATATGCCCCCCTAGGCATAACTATGACAACATAACCAACAAAAACGGGTCACAACTCCTGCAGCTCTGTCGCACGCTGGGTATGTACATAGTCAATGGTAGGCTTCGAGGGGACTCCTATGGTAGGTACACCTATAGCTCATCTCTTGGCAGTAGCACTGTAGACTACTTTATCACTGACCTCAACCCAGAGTCTCTCAGAGCGTTCACAGTCAGCCCACTGACACCCCTATCAGATCACAGCAAAATTACAGTCTACTTGAACAGAGCAATACTCAATCATGAGGCATCAAAGCCAAAGGAACTGAGTAACATTAAGAAATGCTATAGATGGAAGGAATGCAGTTTGGAAACCTACCAAAAAACAATTAGGCAACAGCAAATCCAATCCCTTTTAGACAACTTCCTGGGTAAAACGTTCCACTGCAATAGTGAAGGTGTAAACTTGGCAGTAGAAAATCTTAACAGTATATTTGACCTCTCAGCTTCCCTATCAAATCTAAAAATCTCAAATAGAAAACCGAAGAAAATGAACAACAATGACAAATGGTTTGATGAAGAATGCAAAAATCTAAGAAATAAATTGAGAAACCTGTCCAACCAAAAACATAGAGACCCGGAAAACCTGAGTCTACGCCTTCACTATGGTGAATCACTAAAACAATACAGAAATACACTACGGAAAAAGAAGGAACAGCATGTCAGAAATCAGCTCAATGTAATTGAAGAATCCATAGACTCTAACCAATTCTGGGAAAATTGGAAAACACTAAACAAACAACAACACGAAGAATTATCTATCCAAAATTGGAGATGTATGGGTAAACCACTTCTCCAATCTTTTTGGCTCTATAACAAAGAATAAAGAGCAAAAACATATACATGATCAAATACAAATACTAGAATCAACTATTAAAAACTACCAGAACCCACTGGATTCTCCAATTACCTTGAATGAGTTACAGGACAAAATAAAAACCCTCCAACCCAAAAAGGCCTGTGGTGTTGATGGTATCCTTAATGAAATGATCAAATATACAGACAACAAATTCCAATTGGCTATACTAAAACTCTTTAACATCGTCCTTAGCTCTGGCATCTTCCCCAATATTTGGAACCAAGGACTGATCACCCCAATCCACAAAAGTGGAGACAAATTTGACCCCAATAACTACCGTGGAATATGCGTCAACAGTAACCTTGGTAAAATACTCTGCATTATCATTAACAGCAGACTCGTACATTTCCTCAATGAACACAATGTACTGAGCAAATGTCAAATTGGCTTTTTACCAAATTACCGTACAACAGACCATGTATTCCCCCTACACACCCTAATTGACAACCAAACAAACCAAAACAAAGGCAAAGTCTTCTCATGCTTTGTTGATTTCAAAAAAGCCTTCGACTCAATTTGGCATGAGGGTCTGCTATACAAATTGATGGAAAGTGGTGTTGGGGGTAAAACATAC
>NC_074702.1:6062902-6175347 GCF_029448725.1 Salvelinus fontinalis
CCTCGAAGCGAAGCTTGGTCAACACTGCCGTCACAAAGTTAGGGTCCGCGTTAGCAAACAGCGGCATGTGAGCCACTAGGCTACGGCAGTTAAAGCTAACTATCGCCTGAGAGGGGAGAAAGAGAGGGGGAGGGAGGGGGGAGGAGTTGGGAAGTGAGTTAGAATGCACAAGAACTGAATTGTCTCAGTATGTTTTAATTTTCTTTAATGTAAAATGTGCTTGAGGCCGTTTGAATCAACTGATTTGAGCAGGTGTTTTTTTTGTTACGCTATAGCTAGCTTTCGTAACTTGTAACGGTGTGTGTGCGTGTGTGCCTGCATCCGTGGCTCGTGCGTGTGTCACGCCCTGACCTTAGATATCTCTGTTTTCTATATATTTTGGTTAGGTCAGGGTGTGACTAGGGTGGGTACTCGTGTTGTATGTCTAGGGTTTTGTATGTCTAGGGGTTTTGTACTTCTATGTTGGCCTGATATGGTTCCCAATCAGAGACAGCTGTTTATCGTTGTCTCTGATTGGGGATCATATTTAGGCAGTCCTGTTTCCCACTTTCTGTTGTGTGATCTTGTCTATGTGTAGTTGCCTGTCAGCACTCGTTTGTATAGCTTCACGTTTTGTTGTTTTGTTAGTTTGTTCAGTGTTTCATTCTTTAATAAATAAGAATGTACGCATACCACGCTGCGCCTTGGTCCGATCCTTATAACGAACGTGACAGCGTGTGTGTGTGTGTGTGTGTGTGTGTGTGTGTGTGTGTGTGTCTGTGTGTGTGTGCGTGCCTCGTGTGTGTGTGTGTGCGTGCCTTGTGTGTGTGCGTGCCTCGTGCGTGTGTGTGTGCGTGCCTCGTGTGTGTGTGTGTGTGTGCGTGCCTTGTGTGTGTGTGTGTGCGTGCCTCGTGCGTGTGTGTGTGCGTGCCTCGTATGTGTGTATGTGTGCGTGCCTCGTGTGTGTGTGTGTGTGTGCGTGCCTCGTGCGTGTGTGTGTGCGTGCCTCGTGTGTGCGTGTGTTACCTCCTTTAGTGGTTCGCTGAGTTCACCCAGTATGTTCTCCTCGTCAAACATCTTGCCCTGGAAGCGATGCTCGTAGTACTCATGAATCCTCTGACGGACATCTGCAGGGAGCTTATGGAACGACATGTACTGTTCCACCTGCTTATACTGAAACACAACGTCAATACAACGTCAATACTAAGTCAATACTAAGTCAATACTAAGTCAATACAACATTAATACAACGTTAATACAGTGTTAATACAGCGTCAATACAAAGTCAATACAAAGTCAATACAACATTAATACAACGTTAATACAGTGTTAATACATTGTTAATACAACGTTAATACAACATTAATATAACGTTAATACAGCGTTAATACAACCTTAATACAGCGTTAATACAACGTTAATAGTGTTAATACAACGTTAATACATTGTTAATACAACGTTGATACAACATTAATACAACGTTAATACAGCGTTAATAAAAGCACACATACACACACTATACTGCTTCACTACAGTATAATACACACTATACTGCTTCACTACAGTATAATACACACTATACTGCTTCACTACAGTATAATACACACTTGACTGGAGGAGCAGGAAGATTGTTTATGAGTGGGTATGGTTCCTTTACCGTCTCCTGCCTTTGAGGAGTCATCAAATTAATTTGATGAATGGTAGGATAGAGAGAATAAGGGACAGAGGAATGGAGAGAGAGAGATGGAGGGAGGGAGGGATAGAGAGGGTCCTAATCTCTTACTTTCTCCTGGTACTGTCGTCGTGAGGAGTCCAGGGACTGTATGAGAGCGGTGGCATGGCCGATGAACATGGCATAGCAGGTGGCACCAATGATCATACTGAGCATGGTGAGCCACACGTCTGTCATGCCCTCTGGAGCCTGGGCACCGTAGCCAATACACAACATGTGGCTCATCGCCTTGAACAGGGCATAGGAGTACTGGATCCCCCACGTACCATTCTGGATGGAGAGAGATGGAGAGAGAGCCCACATGTTATTCTGGATGGAGAGAGAGATGGAGAGAGAGCCCACATGTCATTCTACAGAGGGAGTCCGAGAGGAAGAAGGAGAGGGAGAAGAAGGTGGAAGAGAGGGATGAGTGGTACAACACTAGTTAAGGTAATAGCTACAACCTAGGCTAAAACTGTGGCTGTAAAGTGCTGGGTAGAGTTGCTCATTGCTTTTCAACTTCCTGCTGTGTAAAACATACTACTAACAGGCAAAAAGCTAGAGGAAAATAATAATAATAATAATAAAATGGCTCTAAAATATGTTATAAAGCCAGTGTGTGTTAGCCAATCATGCAATGAAGCATATTTAGTGTGTGTGTGACTGTGTTATAATTGCTTGTGTGTGTGTGTGTGTGAGGCCAATTACATCCTGTTCTGTTAAATGGTCCGGCGGGTGGTGCATGGCTTTCTCTGGGGGAAAACACTCAAAATTAGCTGGCCTAGCAACAGTCACCCCGGCAACCACTAAGGAAACACTGCCGAGACGGGAGTCAGCGAAACAGCCATGTGTGTGTGTGTGTGTGTGTGTGTGTGTGTGTGTGTGTGTGTGTGTGTGTGTGTGTGTGTGTGTGTGTGTGTGTGTGTGTGTGTGTGTGTGTGTGTGTGTGTGTTCATCTACTCCATATGTAGGATGTTTAAGTTGGGAGATGTTTATTTGTGTTGATATTCCCTTTTATTCCAACCAGACATGATGCTACATGAACCAATAAACTAACACAGAGAGCAAACAACGTCCGACACGAGGATACTCTCACACATTCTCTCTCTCTCTGTCTACACTCACACACTCTCTCTCTCTCTCTGTCTACACTCACACTCTCTCTCTCTGTCTACACACACACACTCTCTCTCTCTCTGTCTACACTCACACTCTCTCTCTCTGTCTACACACACACACTCTCTCTCTCTCTGTCTACACACACACTCTCTCGCTCTCTGTCTACACACACACACACTCTCTCTCTCTCACTCTCTCTGTCTACACACACACTCTCTCGCTCTCTGGCTACACACACAATCGGTCCACTACCCCGTAATCAGTTCACACACAAACACAATATCAATAATGTCACACACTGTGCACACAAGCCCTCCATTTGTGAGCGGGTCAACATTTCTCTCCATGTCTCAGTACCCATGTAACAAACTCACCACCTTGTTGTTCTTGGAGACCCAAAAGAAAGACAGACAGACAGACAGACAGACAGACAGGAAGACAGATATACAGACTGGAAGACAGTCAGACACAGACAGTCACAGATAGACAGACAGTCACAGGCAGTCAGACAGACAGGAAGACAGATAAACAGACAGACAGACAGACAGTGTAACTCACCACCATGTTATTCTTGGAGACCCAGCAGTCCAGGGGGAAGTCCTGCAGCATGGGAACCAGGAACTGTAGACATCCGTCCCAGTGGCACAGCAGCAGCATCATGCCTATCAGGTTGACTATCCTCACCATGGCACTGGCCAGGTCATAGGTCATATGGAAGATCTGGAGGGGGAGAGTGTGACATCACTTTAGTTTTTTAACGTCTTGCACCTTTTATGATAGCTGTCCCCCTAGCGGTCTCTCTTTCCCCTATACTACGCTGACCTCTCCTTTCCCCCTCTCAGCCTCTGCCTCTCTCCTCTCACCTCCCTCTCTCCTCTCACCTCCCTCTCTCCTCTCACCTCCCTCTCTCCTCTCACCTCCCTCGCTCCCTCCTCTCTGGCATGTTCCACTGACTGCCCTCTAACCTCTCTCTGGAGGATGTAACCAGTGAGTTGTGACAGTGGTAGTAAGTCTCTCTTTCCCTCCCTCCCCTCTTTCTCTACCTCCTCTCCCCATCTTCCCAGCCTCTCACCTCCTCCCACTGGTGGATGTAGCGTATGAGTCGTGACAGGCGCAGCAGGCGTAGCAGGCTGAGGATCTTGGTGAAGCGTACGATGCGGAGGGCCCTGGCCGTCCTGTAAACCTCTGAGTCCAGCCGGGCCTCCAAGTCCACCATCAGGAAGATGTAGTCCACAGGGATGGACGACACAAAGTCCACCGCAAACCAGCTCTTTAGGTAGCGCTGACGGATAGCCCTGTGGTAGCATAGCATAATATAAAAGTAATTTCTATGGTCTCACAGTTAGCTTAGCATTCTGGTATTATTCCTATGGTCTCACAGTTAGCTTAGCACTGCATAGAACAACAGTTGATATTTATATGGTCTCACAGTTAGCTTAGCATAGCATAGACCAACATTGATTCCTATGGCCCCAGTAGTTATGATACTTCAGAAGAAATAACAAACAACTCCATTTATTCCAATTCTGGAAGAACATCACATAGGGAAGCATTGCCTCCAGCTCTGTGTCACCTTCACACACACACACACACACACACACACACACACACACACACACACACACACACACACACACACACACACACACACACACACACACACACACACACACACACACACACACACACACACACACACACACACACACACACACTGACTTGGGGTCTAGCAGTATCTCGGTGCTGTCCTCCTTGACGATACCGGTCCTGAAGTTGAGGACCAGGTCAACCAGGAAGAGAGTATCAGAGACCACGTTGAAGATGATCCAGGGAGGAGTGTTCTCATCCTTAAAGAAGGTGATTCCTACTGGCAGGATGATCAGGTTCCCCATCATCAAACACAACATGATCAGATCCCAGTAGAACCTGGGAGAGGAGAGGAGGGGAGAGGGGGAGAGAGGGCGGTTCCCCATCATCAGACACAACATGATCAGATCCCAGAAGAACCTGGGAGAGGAGAGGAGGGGAGAGGGGGAGAGAGGGCGGTTCCCCATCATCAGACACAACATGATCAGATCCCAGTAGAACCTGGGAGAGGAGAGGAGGGGAGAGGGGGAGAGAGAGGTTTCCTATCATCAGACACAACATGATCAGATCCCAGTAGAACCTGGGAGAGGAGAGGAGGGGAGAGGGGGAGAGAGAGGTTTCCTATCATCAGACACAACATGATCAGATCCCAGTAGAACCTGGGAGAGGAGAGGAGGGGAGAGGGGGAGAGAGAAGTTTCCTATCATCAAACACAACATGATCGGATCCCAGTAGAACCTGGGAGAGGAGAGGATGGGAGAGAGGGAGAGAGAGGTTTCCTATCATCAATACCAATGACATATCCCAATTGAACTCATTCCCTGTGCTATATCTTTCACCAAATATCACACTCCTCTCTTTCTCTTTCTCTTTTCTGTGGGACTCCAGTTCTGGGATCATTAATGGAATGACAACTCTCTCACACACACACCCGACTTTCAGACAGTCTAGTTCCAGAGCCAGCGGTGGGTTTATAACCGTGATATTGAATAAAATGATTAATAGAGAAACACTCTGGACAACTGCTGTGGGCGATCATGACGTCATCCTGACCTTGGAATATAGAGGTATGAGTTAGAAAGGAACAAATGAATAACATCACTTCCACATCATACTGTGGTAAACACACACACTAGAGGGCACTACTATCTCACCCCCTACACACTGCTCCAGCTAGTCTGGCAGAAGACACCACTATCTCACCCCCTACACACTGCTCCGGCTAGTTTGGCAGAAGACACCACTATCTCACCCCCTACACACTGCTCCAGCTAGTCTGGCAGAAGACACCACTATCTCACCCCCTACACACTGCTTCTGCTAGTCTGGCAGAAGACACCACTATCTCACCCCCTACACACTGCTGCAGCTAGTCTGGCAGAAGACACCACTATCTCACCCCCTACACACTGCTCCCGCTAGTCTGGCAGAAGACACCACTATCTCACCCCCTACACACTGCTCAGGCTAGTCTGGCAGAAGACACCACTATCTCACCCCCTACACACTGCTCCAGCTAGTCTGGCAGAAGACAGTACTATCTCACCCCCTACACACTGCTCCTGCTAGTCTGGCAGAAAACACCACTATCTCACCCCCTATACACTGCTCAGGCTAGTCTGGCAGAAGACACCACTATCTCACCCCTTACACACTGCTCCTGCTAGTCTGGCAGAAGACACCACTATCTCACCCCCTACACACTGCTCCTGCTAGTTTGGCAGAAGACACTACTATCTCACCCCCTACACACTGCTCCCGCTAGTCTGGCAGAATACACCACTATCTCACCCCCTACACACTGCTCCTGCTAGTCTGGCAGAAGACACCACTATCTCACCCCCTACACACTGCTCCTGCTAGTCTGGCAGAAGACACCACTATCTCACCCCCTACACACTGCTCCGGCTAGTTTGGCAGAAGACACTACTATCTCACCCCCTACACACTGCTCCTGCTAGTTTGGCAGAAGACACCACTATCTCACCCCCTACACACTGCTCAGGCTAGTCTGGCAGAAGACACCACTATCTCACCCCCTACACACTGCTCCTGCTAGTCTGGCAGAAGACACCACTATCTCACCCCCTACACACTGCTCAGGCTAGTCTGGCAGAAGACACCACTATCTCACCCCCTACACACTGCTCCCGCTAGTCTGGCAGAATACACCACTGTCTCACCCCCTACACACTGCTCCTGCTAGTCTGGCAGAAGACACCACTATCTCACCCCCTACACACTGCTCAGGCTAGTCTGGCAGAAGACACCACTATCTCACCCCCTACACACTGCTCCTGCTAGTCTGGCAGAAGACACCACTATCTCACCCCCTACACACTGCTCAGGCTAGTCTGGCAGAAGACACCACTATCTCACCCCCTACACACTGCTCCAGCTAGTCTGGTAGAAGACACTACTATCTCACCCCCTACACACTGCTCAGGCTAGTCTGGCAGAAGACACCACTATCTCACCCCCTACACACTGCTCCTGCTAGTCTGGCAGAAGACACCACTATCTCACCCCCTACACACTGCTCCCGCTAGTCTGGCAGAAGACACCACTATCTCACCCCCTACACACTGCTCAGGCTAGTCTGGCAGAATACACCACTATCTCACCCCCTACACACTGCTCAGGCTAGTCTGGCAGAAGACACCACTATCTCACCCCCTACACACTGCTCCCGCTAGTCTGGCAGAAGACACCACTATCTCACCCCCTACACACTGCTCCCGCTAGTCTGGCAGAAGACACCACTATCTCACCCCTACACACTGCTCCCGCTAGTCTGGCAGAATACACCACTATCTCACCCCCTACACACTGCTCCCGCTAGTCTGGCAGAAGACACCATTATCTCACCCCCTACACACTGCTCCAGCTAGTCTGGCAGAAGACACCACTATCTCACCCCCTACACACTAATCCAGCTAGTCTGGCAGAAGACATCACTATCTCACCCCCTACACACTGCTGCAGCTAGTCTGGCAGAAGACATCGCTATCTCACCCCCTACACACTGCTCCCGCTAGTCTGGCAGAAGACACCACTATCTCACCCCCTACACACTGCTCAGGCTAGTCTGGCAGAAGACACCACTATCTCACCCCCTACTCACTGCTCCAGCTAGTCTGGCAGAATACACCACTATCTCACCCCCTACACACTGCTCAGGCTAGTCTGGCAGAAGACACCACTATCTCACCCCCTACACACTGCTCCCGCTAGTCTGGCAGAATACACCACTATCTCACCGCCTACACACTGCTCAGGCTAGTCTGGCAGAAGACACCACTATCTCACCCCCTACACACTGCTCCCGCTAGTCTGGCAGAATACACCACTATCTCACCCCCTACACACTGCTCAGGCTAGTCTGGCAGAAGACACCACTATCTCACCGCCTACACACTGCTCAGGCTAGTCTGGCAGAAGACACCACTATCTCACCCCTACACACTGCTGCAGCTAGTCTGGCAGAAGACATCACTATCTCACCCCCTACACACTGCTCCAGCTAGTCTGGCAGAAGACACCACTATCTCACCCCCTACACACTGCTGCAGCTAGTCTGGCAGAAGACACCACTATCTCACCCCCTACACACTGCTCAGGCTAGTTTGGCAGAAGACACCACTATCTCACCCCCTACACACTGCTCCAGCTAGTTTGGCAGAAGACACCACTATCTCACCCCCTACACACTGCTCCAGCTAGTCTGGCAGAAGACACCACTATCTCACCCCCTACACACTGCTCCTGCTAGTCTGGCAGAAGACACCACTATCTCACCCCCTACACACTGCTCAGGCTAGTCTGGCAGAAGACACCACTATCTCACCCCCTACACACTGCTCCCGCTAGTCTGGCAGAATACACCACTATCTCACCCCCTACACACTGCTCAGGCTAGTCTGGCAGAAGACACCATTATCTCACCCCCTACACACTGCTCAGGCTAGTCTGGCAGAAGACACCACTATCTCACCCCCTACACACTGCTCCCGCTAGTCTGGCAGAATACACCACTATCTCACCCCCTACACACTGCTCCTGCTAGTCTGGCAGAAGACACCACTATCTCACCCCCTACACACTGCTCCCGCTAGTCTGGCAGAATACACCACTATCTCACCCCCTACACACTGCTCAGGCTAGTCTGGCAGAAGACACCACTATCTCACCCCCTACACACGGCTCCTGCTAGTCTGGCAGAATACACCACTATCTCACCGCCTACACACTGCTCAGGCTAGTCTGGCAGAAGACACCACTATCTCACCCCCTACACACTGCTCCCGCTAGTCTGGCAGAATACACCACTATCTCACCCCCTACACACTGCTCAGGCTAGTCTGGCAGAAGACACCACTATCTCACCGCCTACACACTGCTCAGGCTAGTCTGGCAGAAGACACCACTATCTCACCCCTACACACTGCTGCAGCTAGTCTGGCAGAAGACATCACTATCTCACCCCCTACACACTGCTCCAGCTAGTCTGGCAGAAGACACCACTATCTCACCCCCTACACACTGCTGCAGCTAGTCTGGCAGAAGACACCACTATCTCACCCCCTACACACTGCTCAGGCTAGTTTGGCAGAAGACACCACTATCTCACCCCCTACACACTGCTCCAGCTAGTTTGGCAGAAGACACCACTATCTCACCCCCTACACACTGCTCCAGCTAGTCTGGCAGAAGACACCACTATCTCACCCCCTACACACTGCTCCTGCTAGTCTGGCAGAAGACACCACTATCTCACCCCCTACACACTGCTCAGGCTAGTCTGGCAGAAGACACCACTATCTCACCCCCTACACACTGCTCCCGCTAGTCTGGCAGAATACACCACTATCTCACCCCCTACACACTGCTCAGGCTAGTCTGGCAGAAGACACCATTATCTCACCCCCTACACACTGCTCAGGCTAGTCTGGCAGAAGACACCACTATCTCACCCCCTACACACTGCTCCCGCTAGTCTGGCAGAATACACCACTATCTCACCCCCTACACACTGCTCCTGCTAGTCTGGCAGAAGACACCACTATCTCACCCCCTACACACTGCTCCCGCTAGTCTGGCAGAATACACCACTATCTCACCCCCTACACACTGCTCAGGCTAGTCTGGCAGAAGACACCACTATCTCACCCCCTACACACGGCTCCTGCTAGTCTGGCAGAAGACACCACTATCTCACCCCCTACACACTGCTCCCGCTAGTCTGGCAGAAGACACCACTATCTCACCCCCTACACACTAATCCAGCTAGTCTGGCAGAAGACATCACTATCTCACCCCCTACACACTGCTGCAGCTAGTCTGGCAGAAGACATCGCTATCTCACCCCCTACACACTGCTCCCGCTAGTCTGGCAGAAGACACCACTATCTCACCCCCTACACACTGCTCAGGCTAGTCTGGCAGAAGACACCACTATCTCACCCCCTACTCACTGCTCCAGCTAGTCTGGCAGAATACACCACTATCTCACCCCCTACACACTGCTCAGGCTAGTCTGGCAGAAGACACCACTATCTCACCCCCTACACACTGCTCCCGCTAGTCTGGCAGAAGACACCACTATCTCACCGCCTACACACTGCTCAGGCTAGTCTGGCAGAAGACACCACTATCTCACCCCCTACACACTGCTCCCGCTAGTCTGGCAGAATACACCACTATCTCACCCCCTACACACTGCTCCCGCTAGTCTGGCAGAAGACACCATTATCTCACCCCCTACACACTGCTCCAGCTAGTCTGGCAGAAGACACCACTATCTCACCCCCTACACACTAATCCAGCTAGTCTGGCAGAAGACATCACTATCTCACCCCCTACACACTGCTGCAGCTAGTCTGGCAGAAGACATCGCTATCTCACCCCCTACACACTGCTCCCGCTAGTCTGGCAGAAGACACCACTATCTCACCCCCTACACACTGCTCAGGCTAGTCTGGCAGAAGACACCACTATCTCACCCCCTACACACTGCTCCCGCTAGTCTGGCAGAAGACACCACTATCTCACCGCCTACACACTGCTCAGGCTAGTCTGGCAGAAGACACCACTATCTCACCCCCTACACACTGCTCCTGCTAGTCTGGCAGAAGACACCACTATCTCACCCCCTACACACTGCTCAGGCTAGTCTGGCAGAAGACACCACTATCTCACCCCCTACACACTTATCCAGCTAGTCTGGTAGAAGACACTACTATCTCACCCCCTACACACTGCTCAGGCTAGTCTGGCAGAAGACACCACTATCTCACCCCCTACACACTGCTCCTGCTAGTCTGGCAGAAGACACCACTATCTCACCCCCTACACACTGCTCCCGCTAGTCTGGCAGAAGACACCACTATCTCACCCCCTACACACTGCTCCCGCTAGTCTGGCAGAAGACACCACTATCTCACCCCTACACACTGCTCCCGCTAGTCTGGCAGAATACACCACTATCTCACCCCCTACACACTGCTCCCGCTAGTCTGGCAGAAGACACCATTATCTCACCCCCTACACACTGCTCCAGCTAGTCTGGCAGAAGACACCACTATCTCACCCCCTACACACTAATCCAGCTAGTCTGGCAGAAGACATCACTATCTCACCCCCTACACACTGCTGCAGCTAGTCTGGCAGAAGACATCGCTATCTCACCCCCTACACACTGCTCCCGCTAGTCTGGCAGAAGACACCACTATCTCACCCCCTACACACTGCTCAGGCTAGTCTGGCAGAAGACACCACTATCTCACCCCCTACTCACTGCTCCAGCTAGTCTGGCAGAATACACCACTATCTCACCCCCTACACACTGCTCAGGCTAGTCTGGCAGAAGACACCACTATCTCACCCCCTACACACTGCTCCCGCTAGTCTGGCAGAAGACACCACTATCTCACCGCCTACACACTGCTCAGGCTAGTCTGGCAGAAGACACCACTATCTCACCCCCTACACACTGCTCCCGCTAGTCTGGCAGAATACACCACTATCTCACCCCCTACACACTGCTCAGGCTAGTCTGGCAGAAGACACCACTATCTCACCGCCTACACACTGCTCAGGCTAGTCTGGCAGAAGACACCACTATCTCACCCCTACACACTGCTGCAGCTAGTCTGGCAGAAGACATCACTATCTCACCCCCTACACACTGCTCCAGCTAGTCTGGCAGAAGACACCACTATCTCACCCCCTACACACTGCTGCAGCTAGTCTGGCAGAAGACATCACTATCTCACCCCCTACACACTGCTCCCGCTAGTCTGGCAGAAGACACCACTATCTCACCGCCTACACACTGCTCAGGCTAGTCTGGCAGAAGACACCACTATCTCACCCCCTACACACTGCTCCCGCTAGTCTGGCAGAATACACCACTATCTCACCCCCTACACACTGCTCAGGCTAGTCTGGCAGAAGACACCACTATCTCACCGCCTACACACTGCTCAGGCTAGTCTGGCAGAAGACACCACTATCTCACCCCTACACACTGCTCAGGCTAGTTTGGCAGAAGACACCACTATCTCACCCCCTACACACTGCTCCAGCTAGTCTGGCAGAAGACACCACTATCTCACCCCCTACACACTGCTCCGGCTTGTCTGCCAGTAGTCTTTAACAGAGATAAATGAAGGTTTGGCTAAACCTCAATAGATTCAAGTAGTACAGATAATACCATATTATCTGTCTCTGTGAGGCCCTGAGATTATGTTCAAAGCAGACAGACAGACAGACAGACCGAAGGAGAGGGAGACACATATATATATATATTGTAGCGGTTTCAGGGGCTGTGTGGTGAATGGACCGTATGTGTTTGCAAAGTTTCTGTGTTTTCTGGCTGCCAGGACCACGGACAGCAATGTGAAGTATTCCCCAGAGGCAGGACCATGGACAGCAATGTGAAGTATTCCCCAGAGGCAGGACCATGGACAGCAATGTGAAGTATTCCCCAGAGGCAGGACCATGGACAGCAATGTGAAGTATTCCCCAGAGGCAGGACCACGGACAGCAATGTGAAGTATTCCCCAGAGGCAGGACCATGGACAGCAATGTGAAGTATTCAACAGAGGCAGGACCATGGACAGCAATGTGAAGTATTCAACAGAGGCAGGACCATGGACATCCCAGGGGGAACTTCTAGACTGCAGCGGAACAGCCACACCTGTCTCCAGTTGTAATTAGAGCAAAACTGCGGACAGCTGAAACCAATCAGGGCCTCTACTTAACCGCGCCCTGGGTTTTCTTTCTTGTTTCTTTCCTTTGATCCCGGCAGGTGAACGAGTAGGAGGTTATTGGAGCGGCAGAGTGTACGGTGGAGAAGGAGGTTTACCGGAAGAAAGGAACTGATGATTTCAACAAGGATGGAACCCCAAAGACCAAATTTGGAGGATCTTCCACTGTTGACAAACTATTTACTCTGTTTGCTTTGAGTTGTGTATATGAGGAACGCTGCCGAAACCTGATAATAAAGTGGTTTAACCCTTCCCTTGGACTGGTGGTGTGTGTTTGTATGTCTAGACCCTGCCTTACAAAGATCTTGGCGTTGAAACCGCCACTATATATTAACTCAGCAAAAAAAGAAACATCCCTTTTTCAGGACCCTGTCTTTAAAAGATAAAATCCTGAACTTCACACATCTTCATTGTAAATGGTTGAAACACTGTTTTCCATGCTTGTGCAATGAACCATAAACAATTAATGAACATGCACCTGTGGAACGGTCGTTAAGATTACAGATGGTAGACAATTAAGGTCATAGTTATGAAAACTTAGGACACTAAAGAGGCCTTTCTACTGACTCTGAAAAACCCCAAAAGAAAGCTGCCAAGGGTCCCTGCTCAGCTGTGTGAACGTGCCTTAGGCATGCTGCAAGGAGGCATGAGGACTGCAGATGTGGCCAGGGCAAAAAACTGCAATGTCCGTACTGTGAGATGCCTAAGACAGTGCTACAGGGAGACAGGACATCCTCGCAGTGGCCGACCACGTGTAACAACACCTGCACAGGATTGGTACATCCGACCATCACACCTGCGGAACAGGTAAAGGATGGCAACAACTGCCGAGTTACACCAGGAACGCACAATCCCTCCATCAGTGCTCAGACTGTCCGCAATAGGCTGAGAGAGGCTGGACTGAGGGCTTGTAGGCCTGTTGTAAGGCAGGTCCTCACCAGACATCACCGGCAACAAAGTCGCCTATGGGCACAAACCCACCATCACTGAACCAGACAGGACTGGCAAAAAGTGCTCTTCACTGACGAGTCGCGGTTTTGTCTCACCTGGGGTGATGGTGGAATTCACGTTTATCGTCGAAGGAATGAGCGTTACAGCGAGGCCTGTACTCTGGAGCGGGATCGATTTGGAGGTGGAGGGTCCGTCATGGTTTGCGGCGGTGTGTCACAGCATCATCGGACTGAGCTTGTCATTGCAGGCAATCTCAACGCTGTGCATTACAGGGAAGACATTCTCCTCCCTCATGTGGTACCCTTCCTGCAGGCTCATCCTGACATGACCCTCCAGCATGACAATTTCACCAGCCATACTGCTCATTCTGTGCGTGATTTCCTGCAAGACAGGAATGTCAGTATTCTGCCGTGGCCAGTGAAGAGCCCAGATCTCAATCCCATTGAGCATGTCTGGGACATGTTGGATCAAAGCGTGAGGGCTAGGGCCATTCCCCCCAGAAATGTCCGGGAACTTGCAGGTGCCTTGGTGGAAGAGTGGGGTAACATCTCACAGCAAGAACGGGCAAATCTGGTGCAGTCCATGAGGAGGAGATGCACTGCAGTACTTAATGCAGCTGGTGGCCACACCAGATACTGACTGTTACTTTTGATTTTGACCCCCTTTGTTCAGGGACACATTATTCTATTTCTGTTAGTCACATGTCTGTGGAACATGTTCAGTTTATGTCTCAGTTGTTGAATGTTGTTATGTTCATACAAATATTTACACGTTAAGTTTGCTGAAAATAAACGCAGTTGGCAGTGAGAGGACGTTTATTTTTTTGCTGAGTTTATGTGTGTGTGTGTAAAGAGACTAAAGAACAGACACCTTCCAGAGAACATCACATCACCAAACCTCATTAAGTCTCTACACATTAGGTTCCTTTGTCCAAGCTGGGTTGTGACAGCTGATACCAGCACATTTTTGTGCCCACAAACAACATTTAAAGGTCAAGTCTGAAGAAGGTAAGAATGGGAGGGATTTTTTTCAGGGGAAAGATTAAAATGCTTGATGCTCAGAAATGGTTGTCTGAATTGTTGCTGTGTGGTACAATATGTGCTGGGTACTTGCAGACCAGGCAGTCTGGCTGTTCTACACTAGAAAAAAAGTTACCAAAAGGTTAATCGGCTGTCCCCATAGGAGAACCCTTTTTGTTTCCAGGTAGAACTCATTTGGGATCCATGTAGAACCACAGAGGGTTCTACATGGACCCCTAATGGGTTCTTCAAAGGGTTTTCCAATGGTAACAGCCGAAGAACCCTTTTAGGTTCTAGGTAGCACCTTGTTTTCTAAGTGCATATGCCCTATGGCTGGGTGTGGTTAGCTGAAAGGGAACCAGATGCATAGTGAGAGAAAGTAGTTAAATCTGTATTCATCCTGTTACACCCACATAAACCAATCTGGATGAATACGTTTCCAGATCTGTTTTTCTGAACAGAGTTCCAGTCAATTTATTTCAGGAGATGAATGTCATAGAAATTCCAATTCTGAATTGTGAGATTCTCATTGACATCCTCATCAGTGTTCTATTCATGAGCAGACTGGAGTTGGAATGGAATTTCTGCTCTACTGGACTCCAACCAAGCAGTCATCTCTGTTAATTCAAGTCACTTCCTTCCTGTGTCTCAGTTAATTGTTTCCTGTTAGAACTTGACAAAATGCAAATTACAACTAAGGTTCCGGTGTATGGGTAGACACACATGCAGAGACATGCTCAGCCACATCTTGAAGTATCTGCAGGTTATTAAAGAAATAGCAGAACACTTCTGACATACAAATGAGTCTTATCTCATCTTCCTAATCTTAGCTGATGCAGTAAATACCAACTTCTCTCTCTTAAACAAAACTAAAGCATCTGGGACATATCTACTTTTCCCCCTCTTTCCCTCTTTCTCCTTCCACCCTCTTTCTCATCCCCCCTATATCTTTCCCTCTTTCTCCTTCCCCCTCTCTCTTTCCTCTCTTTCTCCTTCCCCTCTCTCTCTTTCCCCTCTTTCTCCTTCCCTCTCTCTCTTTCCCCACTTTCTCCCTCCCCCTGCCTCACTGTATTCTCACAATTATTATTTTAGCTTTGTTAAAGCTTTATTGGCCTGAAATATATGCATATCTAATATATGTTCCAGACAAAGGAACTTTGTCTCTCTCCCTCTAACGTCTCTCTTAATATGTTTTTCTCCAGCTCTCTCCCCCTCTCTTTCTGTTCCTCATTATGTCTTGGCTACTCATATTATCTTAATGAGGTGAAGGGTGTGAGAGCTTATCACCAGACTCAACAAAGATAGACTTTATACACATACGCGCACGCACGCACACACACACACACACACGACACACACACACACACACACACACACACACACACACACACACACACACACACACACACACACACACACACACACACACACACACACACACACACACACACACACACACACACACACACACACACACACACACACACACACACACACACACACACACACCTCAGGAGACCAAGGTCATCGTCAGGACAAAACACACATTAGGGCTTTGCCACTAAACTCTGTCTTTCGTTCCCTCTATTGTTCCCTCCTCATCAGTCTGTCGCTCTCCCTTCTCTATTCATAGATCCAATCTACAGGTACCTAATTGAAAGATTAGATGCCTGAATTATGCATAATGAATACACTACATGCATAATTTAGAATATTACGCATAATTTATGCATATTCAATTGTGATAACAGAATGAATAATGCAGTCATTTACATATTGTGATGGAATGTGTGAATAGTAATAAGTGCAAAGGGAGGATATCCAATTCTCTAAACCTCTCCTCTGTACTTCCCTCATCCCTCCATCACCTGACTGGAATCAGAAGAGGGATAGCTGAGACTGATCTCCATTGAGTTGTAGAGTATGAGAAGAAAAAAGAGAATGTGTGTGTGTTCGTGTGTGTGTTCGTGTGTGTGTGTGTGTGTTCGTATGTGTGTGTGTGTTCGTGTGTGTGTGTTCGTATGTGTGTGTGTGTGCTTGTGTGTGTGCGTTCGATTGAGGCTGGTAGAACCAAAGTGGGCCAGGAGACTGGGGGATCAAGTAATCCATTGTTTCTGAGGCCTGTCTGGAGATTACTACTCTGTCTCTCTCGCCACACAGAAACCACTCGACAGGTGGTTGATTATCCATCAGTCTACAAAGTTTCAAAAAAGTTTCAAACACACCCAAGGCTAGCAACCACCAGAAAATGTCTAATCTAAATCCCTGAAGTGATTTTATTGATTTTTTATTTGATTTAACCTTTATTTAATTAGGCAAGTCAGTTAAGAATAAATTCTTATTTACAGTGACGGCCTACCCCGGCTAAACCCTAACGCTGGGCCAATTGTGCCCGGCCCTATGGGACTCCCAATCACGTCCGGTTGTGATACAGCCTGGAATCGAACCAGGGTCTGTGGTGACACCTCTAGCACTGAGATGCAGTGCCCTAGACTGCTGCACCACTCTGAGTTTTCAACATGTTTCCCCATCTAATTCCCTGAAGTGATTTCAACATGATGAAATGTTCACAGACATCCAACGCCTGAAGTTAAAGACATTTCATTTTAAGGATCACCTCACCTCATTCAAAGGACTGTCAATGTGACGGTTTTCTCTATAAAGATTTGTGATTCTAAAACACTGTCAGTAAGTAGCCAGCAGGGGGTGTTGTGGTGGGTTCACTCACAAGACCACACACACAGGGCCAGGCCAGCAGGCCTCCATCTAAAACCCTGTCTATATCAAATCAAATTGTATTTGTCACAAGTGTAGACCTTACTGTGAAATGCTTACTTACAAGCTCTTAACCAACAATGCAGTTCAAGAAATATAGTTAAGAAAATACTTACTAAATAAACAAAAGTAAAAAATAAATAGTAACACAATAAAAGAACAATAACGAGGCAATATACAGGGGGTACCGAGTCAGTGTGCGAGGGTACAGGTTAGTCGAGTGCTAACATGCCTGCTTTGTCCTGAACTTGTCCACATTCTTATTATGCCCACATTTTAGACACATTTTTAGACACAGTTGAAAGACCAGGTCAAGATCAGGACAAAGGACGCATGTTAGCGGCAGGTATAAACAGGGCTTATGCGTGATTGATTTTTATGGGCAAGCACAGTGACAACTTACATCACAGATATTTCACACAGAGAACACACAGTTTTTGCGTGTGGTGTGTGTGTTGTGCATGTGTGTGTGTGGGTTGTGAGTGTGTGTAACACATCATGTCTCATTATATCCTCTATCAGATTGGTTCAACTAACCTACTGCAGTGGGCTAAATCTGGGTCACACAGAGTGTTTCTTGATAGTCAAACAAATCTACTTTGAAACTAAAATACACACCTCACACACATGGCCGTGGGCTTAAAAAAAGAAGACCGTGTACTATGTCAGATATAGTTAAAATGTATTCCATTTTGAGTTCGCATCCCAATATTACACTTTATATACATCACAGAAGACTGAAATATAACAAAACTGTTTGACATAGAAACATCAGATTTCCAGTGGCTTTTTTGAAATAATGTTTATTACTTATAAAAGTATGAAAAATATGAATAACATTCCACCCGTGAAGCCACTAGGTCATTTGACTGCAGGAAAGGGCTACAAAACTACAGTAAAAAGAAGCTAGACAGGACACAGCACATTCTAAGAAAGTATCTCCCTCCCTCTCCCTTTCTCTCCCCTCCCTCACCCTCCCTCTCTCTCTCCCTTCCTCTCCCCTCACTCTTTCCCCCTTACGCTCCCCTCCCTCTCTCTCCACCCTCCCTCTCCCCTCTCTGTCTTTCCCCCTCCCTCTCTCCTCCTTCTCTCCCCTCTCTGTCTTTCCCCCTCCCTCTCTCCTCCTTCTCTCCCCTCTCTGTCTTTCCCCCTCCCTCTCTCCTCCTTCTCTCCCCTCTCTGTCTTTCCCCCTCCCTCTCTCCCCCTTCCTCTGTTTCCCTTCCTTCAATTATCCCTCTATTCACAAATCCTCCCTTTCTCTCTCTAGTCTAAGGAGCTTCTACTAACTTAGTAACGAGGACGTTCCTGAAGGATGTTCCCCAGCTTTATCATCAGCTCACCACCAGCCAGCCTACACATTCCGTCTCTTCTCTCCCTGTCTTTCCTCTCAGGGTACATCCCATTAGCTTCCCCTTCTTAGCCTCACCTTCACTGGTCTGAAAGACTTGATAAACTGTGGAAACCTCGTCAAATCTCTTCAGTGGTTCTGAGGGAAAGGAAAGGACTCAAGGAGATGAGGCTATAGAGGTCAAATGAAGACACAGCCTTTATTTATTGATATGGATGGAATGGAGTAGCCTACATGAGATTTGATAGGGGTGACATGCTCTCCCTCTATGCTGCCCTGTCTTTCACACCTCTTTCTCCCCCCCTCTCTCTTTCCATCCCTCCCTCCCTCTTCTCTTCCTCTATTCATAGTGTTGTGGTTACTGAAGTGACGTTGCTGTAAGGGTGTTTCACCCACACTCTGTCTGACCTGTTCCCTCCACTGTCTTATATATCCTCAACACATCTCTCTCTCCCTCTGACCATCCCTTTATCCATCCATCCATCCCCTCTATTCTCCATCTCCTGATCACTCCTCTATTTTCTTCTTCTCTCTTCCTTCCTTCCTTCCCTCTCTTTCTTACCTGAAGGAGGATGGACATATTCTCCCTCTGGGTCATGGCCCCACTGTGTCTTTCACCTCGTCTCTCTCACACCCAAAGACACCCAGACTCCTTCTCCCCTCCCTCACTCTGCCTCTCCCCCCCACCCTCTCCCTCCCCCCTGGCAAGGTTGTATGGTCTGTGTGGACCTGAAGTGACTGTCAGAGTGCATGATCGCTGAAGTCCTGAAGTATCTGTAGGGGTGTATGGTGCGTACCTGAAGTCGCTGTAGGGATGTATGGTGTGTACCTGAAGTCGCTGTAGGGGTGTATGATGCGCACCTGAAGTCGCTGTAGGGGTGTATGGTGCGTACCTGAAGAATCTGTAGGGGTGTATGGTGCGTACCTGAAGTCGCTGTAGGGGTGTATGGTGCGTACCTGAAGAATCTGTAGGGGTGTATGGTGCGTACCTGAAGTCGCTGTAGGGGTGTATGGTGCGTACCTGAAGTCGCTGTAGGGGTGTATGGTGCGTACCTGAAGTCGCTGTAGGGGTGTATGGTGCGTACCTGAAGAATCTGTAGGGGTGTATGGTGCGTACCTGAAGTCGCTGTAGGGGTGTATGGTGCGTACCTGAAGAATCTGTAGGGGTGTATGGTGCGTACCTGAAGTCGCTGTAGGGGTGTATGGTGCGTACCTGAAGTCGATGTAGGGGTGTATGGTGCGTACCTGAAGTCGCTGTAGGGGTGTATGGTGCGTACCTGAAGAATCTGTAGGGGTGTATGGTGCGTACCTGAAGTCGCTGTAGGGGTGTATGGTGCGTACCTGAAGTCGCTGTAGGGGTGTATGGTGCGTACCTGAAGTCGCTGTAGGGGTGTATGGTGCGTACCTGAAGTCGCTGTAGGGGTGTATGGTGCGTACCTGAAGTCGCTGTAGGGGTGTATGATCCACTCCCCTGCTGATTTGAGTCTCTCCTGCTCCATGGCCACGGCCTTGTGGGACCCAAACATGCGCAGGCTGAACTTGTTGACCCCCGGCTGCAGCATGGCTCCAAACTGTCTCTGGATGAAGGTGGACTGGTTGGAGTAGCTGTAGTCCTCCCCGTCCAGACCCATCCCAAACCCCCCCATGCCCCCCGTCCCAGACAGACTCCCCATTTCCGACGTGCCCGCCACGGTGTTACAAGCCGTGGTTGTCGTGGTTTCCGGGCCCAACGCTACGACGACCACTCCGGTGCCGGTGGAGGAGGAAGTGGAGGCAAGGGCAGCGCGTGACGAGGAAAAGCCAACAGAACGCTGCTGTGCGGAGGAGAAGGGGGCTGGAGGAGGGGGCAGGGGGACAGGGGTGGTCGGGGTGCCCGCTGAATGGAAGGGGAGGCCGTCTCGGGTGGCACTCAAGATGGAGAGGCGCCGTCGCCCCCCTCCGGAACCGGACCCCTCGACCCCTGACCTGTCACCCTCCAGAGATGCCTGGGAGAGGCAGTACCCTGGGGAGGGCAGGCTGCCCTTACTGCGCCTCTTAGAGTCTCCTCCACTACGACCCGGCCGACCCTCGCTCCCGCCAGGGGGCCCAACACCTCCCGCCACCCCATCCATCCCCTAACCAGGGAGAAGGGGGGCAAAGGGAGATCAATATAACCTGTCACTCTCACTCTGGAAACAGATTGTCAAAACGGGACAATATGTCCTGTCAATGTTCAACTAGGAGCCCAATAAAAGGCTACTACCTAAGACTGTCTGGGGAAAGAGAAAGGTGGTGATTAAATAGTTGACCTCAACTTTTTATAATCTCCAATGGCTTGTAGTGATCTGTCTCCTCTCCACTGATCTGTGCATCCTAACCCCACCTCTGGGAGTTTGCTACTTAAAAACGACAATAGATTTGTCACTCCAAAAATATGATGGCAGTGCTTTCACTTATCTCCTCCTTTCCCCAGCTCGCTTTCTTCATCGAGATCTCTCCATCCTCCCTTCTTCTCCTGGCCTGAGGCCCACCTTCTCCTTTCTATTGCTGCCCTCAGCGTTTCGACAACAGGCATATTGTCACCTAATTCCTGGTCTCTCTCTCAGGGATAATGACGCAGGTCGCTCTTTGACCCTCCCTCTCTGGTTGTCAAGGATATGTCTCCCTCTTGCTCTCATCGACACATGGTAGTATTCTGTAAGAGTTCATCTTGACAGTGGATGAGAGGTGGTAGTTTTGGGTGGTTGGCTACCTATGAATTACAAGTACACGTGAGCCTCATCAGCACGGATCGGTTTGTTTTAACGGACACAAACGGGCACGAGACACACACAGACAGACACTTGCACACAGTCTGACTCACCGGCGCACTGATTTATACTGAAACACGCTTTCAAACACAGACAAAGATACACACACAAAGACACGAAAATAAGCAAGAGTACATATGCAAGTGGTCGTACCCCCAATGTAGTCCACACTCGCCTAACACCCGATAATATTCCCTTTGTCCGGGCACGTAAAACAAGACAAGCTGTTAGCGTCAGCATTAGGGTTATTTTCGGAATTCAGTTCGGAAACACACAAACAGAACAGACAACCTGGGCAAGTGCAGAATATGTGACGTCTCCAAACCCGCCAGGATAAATGTTCTGCTATTTCAGACGCGTTTCCCCTCCTCTTCCACTTCTCCAGTCACTCCCAATGACATCCTTGGACCGTTACAGCGACATCTTTGGAGCCCATCCTATTAATTTACGATTAACAAAACCTTCGTTTCATTTACATGTTTTTAACGAATCTTGATGAATAAAACCATGCAAGGAAATTAAGTGCACTTGAAAGAATTATATCCATGAAGTCCTGTTCCAACCGGAATAACTTGTTGAGCTTGAGAAGGTATAGCCAAATGTTTAAATAGGCAATTCTATGGCCAATCATAACTCAAAAGGAACGCGACACCAGTCTTAATAGTCTGATTCCAATTGCAGGCTGACTTCCATAACGCCCGTCACCTCTCAGGCACGCACGCACGCAAATGAAATATTAAATAAATAAATACACACAAAGGTCTGAATCTAATCGGCGTGTTACCATGGCAGCCGCATCCCCATCACCCTCCCTTCACCAGGCTGCACGCCCAGCCGGCGCAAGAAGCACACAACACAGGTATGGGTGCCGCGTCATCCACCCTAATACAACCGGGGAATTGCGCGAGGGAGGGAAATAAAGAGAAAGAGAGAGAGAGGTGCGTTGAAGGACAAATCCAACCCAAAATATATATATTGTTTTTCATTAGTCCACTGTTGATACATTCCTAAAGTGTTTTGCATGTCAGAAATCACATTTTCAAGATATAGGACTTTCAAAAATCTAATTGTCACTTGCCACATCCTCTTGATGATGCAAAATGCATCGTATGATGCTTAACGACCATTTCTGAGTGGATTTTCCCGTAAGGAGCAACAGAGCGAGAGGAAGAAAAGGGACATGGGAGAGAAGATAAGAAACAGAAGAGAGACAGTTAATTCGTTTATGGGCAGTCGCCGTGCACACGGATCTGGGTCATCTCAGTCCGTGCAATATAGGACACAGCTGAAGCACCTCAGAAAACTCAGCATCTAATGGCATCGGTCAAACCGAATATCTCCACCAGTCACAGCGACAGAGATAAGCCTTATCTATTTCCACACCGCATATGACTGACAACTGCCGTAATAAATGGCAACTGAAATGGCTTAATTGTAGTTCATTATTTGTTTCTCTATCAATATAAAAACATGATTTGATGGATGGGGACCATGCACACAGTACATTAAATGCGTCACAGAGAGAGAGAGAGACAGAGAGAGACAGAGAGAGAGAGAAAGCTTCACAAAAGCTACAGCTGGAGCCAGACTTGACACTTGAGAGGACAACACAAATCCTGCGCCAGTCAGAGCAGATCAGCGTCCACTTCTCGAGAAAGGTGATGTCATGCAGGTTCTGTCATGCAGGTTCTGTACAGAGAACAAACAAACTCAAAAGAGAGAACCACTTGTCATGACACCTTTACCTAAGGGTCCGTGGCTGAAGATCGCAGCCGACCTGTGTGTGCTAGAGGGCAAGAAATACCTCATAGTGGTGGACTACAATTCTAGGGACATATAAATACCACATAGTGGTGAACTACTATTCTAGGGACATATAAATACCACATAGTGGTGGACTACTATTCTAGGGATATAGAAATACCACATAGTGGTGGACTACTATTCTAGGGATATAGAAATATCACATAGTGGTGGATACTATTCTAGGGATATAGAAATACCACATAGTGGTGGACTACAATTCTAGGGACATATAAATACCACATAGTGGTGGACTACTATTCTAGGGATATAGAAATACCACATAGTGGTGGACTACAATTCTAGGGACATATAAATACCACATAGTGGTGAACTACTATTCTAGGGACATATAAATACCACATAGTGGTGGACTACTATTCTAGGGATATAGAAATACCACATAGTGGTGGACTACTATTCTAGGGATATAGAAATATCACATAGTGGTGGATACTATTCTAGGGATATAGAAATACCACATAGTGGTGGACTACAATTCTAGGGACATATAAATACCACATGGTGGTAGACTACTATTCTAGGGATATAGAAATATCACATAGTGGTGGATACTATTCTAGGGATATAGAAATATCACATAGTGGTGGATACTATTCTAGGGATATAGAAATACCACATAGTGGTGGACTACTATTCTAGGGATATAGAAATACCACATAGTGGTGGACTACTATTCTAGGGATATAGAAATACCACATAGTGGTGGACTACTATTCTAGGGATATAGAAATATCACATAGTGGTGGACTACTATTCTAGGGATATAGAAATACCACATAGTGGTGGACTACTATTCTAGGGATATAGAAATATCACATAGTGGTGGACTACTATTCTAGGGACATTAGAAATACCACATAGTGGTGGACTACTATTCTAGGGACATAGAAATACCACATGGTGGTAGACTACTATTCTAGGGATATAGAAATACCACATATTGGTGACTACTATTCTAGGGACATTAGAAATACCACAAAGTGGTGGACTACTATTCTAGGGATATAGAAATACCACATAGTGGTGGACTACTATTCCAGGGACATTAGAAATACCACATAGTGGTGGACTACTATTCTAGGGACATTAGAAATACCACATAGTGGTGGATACTATTCTAGGGATATAGAAATATCACATAGTGGTGGACTACTATTCTAGGGACATTAGAAATACCACATAGTGGTGGACTACTATTCTAGGGACATTAGAAATACCACATAGTGGTGGATACTATTCTAGGGATATAGAAATATCACATAGTGGTGGACTACTATTCTAGGGACATTAGAAATACCACATAGTGGTGAACTACTATTCTAGGGACATTAGAAATACCACATAGTGGTGGACTACTATTCTAGGGACATTAGAAATACCACATAGTGGTGTTCTACTATTCTAGGGACATTGGAAATACCACATAGTGGTGGATACTATTCTAGGGACATAGAAATACCACATGGTGGTGGATACTATTCTAGGGACATTAGAAATACCACATAGTGGTGGACTACTATTCAAGGGACATTAGAAATACCACATAGTGGTGGATACTATTCTAGGGACATAGAAATAGCTCACCTGCCCACTACCACTAGTCAGCAGGTCATCACCCTCCTCAAAGGTATGTTTGTAAGATGGGGGATACCTACCGAGCTCGTTAGCGACAACGCTACTCAGTTTGTCTGCACTGTGTTCAAGGAGTTCATAAAGAAGTATGTTTTGCAGACAAATTGAGCTGCGGAGAGAGCTGTACAGACAGCTAATCAAATTCTTAAACAACCAGACCCACACATGGCTCTGATGTTCTACCGAGCCACAGCCATCAGCGCAACAGGAGCAAGCCCAGCATAACTCATGACAGAACGTCAGATACGGACGACGGTCCCCGTGCTGGATGGGAAACTCCAACTAAAACGCTTCAGCCATAACACTGTTAAACAGAAGGACCAGAAAGCCAAACAAGCTTACCAGTTCTTCTATAACAGGAGGCATACAGTAGGCCCCCTACTGGAATTACACCCTGGACAGAGTGTCAGAGTCAAGCTGGACGGAGAGAAAGGATGGAAAACACCAGCAGTTGTCATCAGCAAATCTCCAGAGCCGAGATCCTACGCTGTGGAAACTGAACGCGGCACCATCGCTCAGAGAAACAGGCCACACCTTCAGGCTTTTTCAGAGTCACTACTCCAGAGAGAACAACAAAAGAGTCACCTACTCCAGAGAGAACAACAAAAGAGTCACCTACTCCAGAGAGAACAACAAAAGAGTCACCCAGTCTACCAGTGAGCCATCCAACTCCCATCCTCTCACTCAGTCCACCACCTCAGCCAGCCTCACCCCAACTGGTGAGAATGACCTCCAGAGGTGGAGAGGTAAACTACCGCTGAGGTTCAGAGACACCTGAGAAAAAAGAAAAAAGAAAGAGGTATAGGAACAGCAACTGTTTCAGGGCAGAATGATCCTGATGTTGCTGTGGACAAATGGCTGTCCACCCCCATGTCCTAGTTGACACAGTTATGTGTATTGTTGATGTTAAAGAAAAAGGAAACATATGTTTCTATGTTACTAAAAATATATGTTATTGAAATACAAATAGTTTGTATTGAAAAGGTCCACAGGGTGAATATTTGTATTAGGTAAAGAGGATGTATAGTTTGGATTTCTCTCAGAAAAGGGGAGATGTTGATGTCTCATAGATATCGCCGTAATTGATTGGTTATGCGTGTCATCGTCATAACCGGCTATAACTAACCTAGCAATGAGGACTAGCAGATAGTAGCTCGTTGGACTGCATGTTAATTGCCAGATAATTCACTGCCTGAACTCCATAATGACAGAGAGAGAGAGAGAGAGAGAGAGGCAGATGTCACACCATGTTATGATGAGGTTATGCTCCAAGCTTTATTTGGAGAGGCAAGACAGAAATGAATAAACACACAAAAACATTGACTACATTAAAATCACTTTCAAGGAACATGGAAAAATATAGACTTTTCATCGTAATCTCTAAACTGTTGTTTTGTTTATGTACTTCATCTCCACATAAGGGAAATGTATTCATTCTAGTTCTATGCTATCTATGTAGTTAGCGTTCCAGTTAGTGTGTCTGTTAGGCTATGTGCCACTTAGGATTGGTGGGCCTGTCTGTCAGTCAGTGGTAGTGTCCAATAGGAACAGAGTGTTTAGGGCACGTGAACTGCCCTCATGATGTTAGTTAGTGTGACCAGAACCAGGGATCCAGCCGGTCACCACGATCACCATGTCACCTGTCTTGAAGAAGCCCCTGGCCTTTCCTACACACAGTGAGGGTGGATGGAAGAGGGAGGCAGACACAGGGAGGGTGGGTGGAAGAGGGAGGCAGACACAGGGAGGGTGGGTGGAAGAGGGAGGCAGACACAGGGAGGGTGGGTGGAAGAGGGAGGCAGACAGTGAGGGAGGGTGGAAGGGGGAGGCAGACACAGTGAGGGAGGGTGGAAGAGAGAGGCAGACACAGTGAGGGAAGGTGGAAGAGAGAGGCAGACAGAGTGAGGGAGGGTGGAAGGGGGAGGCAGACAGAGTGAGGGAGGGTAGAAGGGGGAGGCAGACACAGTGAGGGAGGGTGGAAGAGAGAGGCAGACACAGTGAGGGAGGGTGGAAGAGGGAGGCAGACACAGGGAGGGTGGAAGAGGGAGGCAGACACAGGGAGGGTGGGTGGAAGAGGGAGGCAGACATAGTAAGGGAGGGTGGAAGAGGGAGGCAGACAGTGAGGGAGGGTGGAAGGGGGAGGCAGACAGAGTGAGGGAGGGTAGAAGGGGGAGGCAGACAGAGTGAGGGAGGGTGGGTGGAAGGGGGAGGCAGACACAGTGAGGGTGGGTGAAAGGGGGAGGCAGACATAGTGAGGGAGGGTAGAAGAGGGAGGCAGACACAGTGAGGGAGGGTGGGTGGAAGGGGGAGGCAGACACAGTGAGGGAGGGTGAAAAGGGGGAGGCAGACATAGTGAGGGAGGGTAGAAGAGGGAGGCAGACACAGTGAGGGTGGGTGAAAGGGGGAGGCAGACATAGTGAGGGAGGGTAGAAGAGGGAGGCAGACACAGTGAGGGAGGGTGGGTGGAAGGGGGAGGCAGACACAGTGAGGGAGGGTGAAAAGGGGGAGGCAGACAGTGAGGGAGGGTGGAAGGGGGAGGCAGACATAGTGAGGGAGGGTGGAAGGGGGAGGCAGACATAGTGAGGGAGGGTGGAAGGGGGAGGCAGACAGTGAGGGAAGGTGGAAGGGGGAGGCAGACAGTGAGGGAAGGTGGAAGGGGGAGGCAGACATAGTGAGGGAGGGTGGAAGGGGGAGGCAGACAGTGAGCGAGGGTGGAAGGGGGAGGCAGACATAGTGAGGGAGGGTGGAAGGGGGAGGCAGACACAGTGAGGGAGGGTGGAAGGGGGAGACAGACACAGTAAGGGAGGGTAGAAGAGGGAGGCAGACAGTAAGGGAGGGTGGAAGAGGGAGGCAGACACAGTGAGGGAGGGTGGAAGAGAGAGGCAGACACAGTGAGGGAGGGTGGAAGGGGGAGGCAGACAGAGTGAGGGAGGGTGGAAGAGGAAGGCAGACAGAGTGAGGGAGGGTGGAAGAGGGAGGCAGACAGAGTGAGGGAGGGTGGAAGAGGAAGGCAGACACAGTGGGGGAGGGTGGAAGAGGGAGGCAGACACAGTGAGGGAGGGTAGAAGGGGGAGGCAGACATAGTGAGGGAGGGTGGAAGAGGAAGGCAGACAGAGTGAGGGAGGGTGGAAGAGGAAGGCAGACAGAGTGAGGGAGGGTGGAAGAGGGAGGCAGACACAGTGAGGGAGGGTGGAAGAGAGAGGCAGACAGAGTGAGGGAGGGTGGAAGAGGGAGGCAGACACAGTGAGGGAGGGTGGAAGAGGGAGGCAGACACAGTGAGGGTAGGTGGAAGGGGGAGGCAGACACAGTGAGGGAGGGTGGAAGAGGGAGGCAGACATTGTGAGGGAGGGTGGAAGAGGGAGGCAGACACAGTGAGGGTAGGTGGAAGGGGGAGGCAGACACAGTGAGGGAGGGTGGAAGGGGGAGGCAGACAGAATGAGGGAGGGTGGGTGGAAGGGGGAGGCAGACACAGTGAGGGAGGGTAGAAGAGGGAGGCAGACACAGTGAGGGTGGGTGAAAGGGGGAGGCAGACATAGTGAGGGAGGGTAGAAGAGGGAGGCAGACAGTAAGGGAGGGTGGAAGGGGGAGGCAGACACAGTGAGGGAGGGTGGGTGGAAGGGGGAGGCAGACACAGTGAGGGAGGGTGAAAAGGGGGAGGCAGACAGTGAGGGAGGGTGGAAGGGGGAGGCAGACATAGTGAGGGAGGGTGGAAGGGGGAGGCAGACACAGTAAGGGAGGGTAGAAGAGGGAGGCAGACACAGTGAGGGAGGGTGGAAGAGGGAGGCAGACAGTGAGGGAAGGTGGAAGGGGGAGGCAGACAGTGAGGGAAGGTGGAAGGGGGAGGCAGACAGTGAGGGAAGGTGGAAGGGGGAGGCAGACATAGTGAGGGAGGGTGGAAGGGGGAGGCAGACAGTGAGCGAGGGTGGAAGGGGGAGGCAGACATAGTGAGGGAGGGTAGAAGGGGGAGGCAGACACAGTAAGGGATGGTAGAAGAGGGAGGCAGACAGTAAGGGAGGGTAGAAGAGGGAGGCAGACACAGTGAGGGAGGGTGGAAGGGGGAGGCAGACATAGTGAGGGAGGGTAGAAGAGGGAGGCAGACACAGTGAGGGAGGGTGGAAGGGGGAGGCAGACATAGTGAGGGAGGGTAGAAGAGGGAGGCAGACACAGTGAGGGAGGGTGGAAGGGGGAGGCAGACACAGTGAGGGTGGGTGGAAGGGGGAGGCAGACATAGTGAGGGAGGGTGGAAGAGGGAGGCAGACACAGTGAGGGAGGGTGGAAGGGGGAGGCAGACATAGTGAGGGAGGGTGGAAGAGGGAGGCAGACACAGTGAGGGAGGGTGGAAGGGGGAGGCAGACATAGTGAGGGAGGGTAGAAGAGGGAGGCAGACACAGTGAGGGAGGGTGGAAGGGGGAGGCAGACACAGTGAGGGTGGGTGGAAGGGGGAGGCAGACACAGTGAGGGAGGGTGAAAAGGGGGAGGCAGACAGTGAGGGAGGGTGGAAGGGGGAGGCAGACATAGTGAGGGAGGGTGGAAGGGGGAGGCAGACACAGTAAGGGAGGGTAGAAGAGGGAGGCAGACACAGTAAGGGAGGGTGGAAGAGGGAGGCAGACATAGTGAGGGAGGGTGGAAGGGGGAGGCAGACAGTGAGGGAAGGTGGAAGGGGGAGGCAGACAGTGAGGGAGGGTGGAAGGGGGAGGCAGACATAGTGAGGGAGGGTGGAAGGGGGAGGCAGACATAGTGAGGGAGGGTGGAAGGGGGAGGCAGACACAGTGGGGAGGGTGGAAGAGGGAGGCAGACAGTAAGGGAGGGTGGAAGGGGGAGGCAGACAGTAAGGGAGGGTGGAAGGGGGAGGCAGACAGTAAGGGAGGGTGGAAGGGGGAGGCAGACAGTAAGGGAGGGTGGAAGGGGGAGGCAGACACAGTGAGGGAGGGTGGAAGAGGGAGGCAGACAGTAAGGGAGGGTGGAAGGGGGAGGCAGACATAGTGCGGGAGGGTGGAAGAGGGAGGCAGACAGTAAGGGAGGGTGGAAGGGGGAGGCAGACATAGTGCGGGAGGGTGGAAGAGGGAGGCAGACAGTAAGGGAGGGTGGAAGGGGGAGGCAGACACAGTGAGGGAGGGTGGAAGAGGGAGGCAGACAGTAAGGGAGGGTGGAAGGGGGAGGCAGACAGAGTGAGGGAGGGTGGAAGGGGGAGGCAGACAGTAAGGGAGGGTGGAAGAGGGAGGCAGACAGTAAGGGAGGGTGGAAGGGGGAGGCAGACACAGTGAGGGAGGGTGGAAGAGGGAGGCAGACAGTAAGGGAGGGTGGAAGGGGGAGGCAGACAGAGTGAGGGAGGGTAGAAGAGGGAGGCAGACATAGTGAGGGAGGGTAGAAGGGGGAGGCAGACACAGTGAGGGAGGGTGGAAGGGGGAGGCAGACATAGTGAGGGAGGGTAGAAGAGGGAGGCAGACACAGTGAGGGAGGGTGGAAGAGGAAGGCAGACACAGTGAGGGAGGGTGGAAGGGGGAGGCAGACATAGTGAGGGAGGGTAGAAGAGGGAGGCATACATAGTGAGGGAGGGTAGAAGAGGGAGGCAGACATAGTGAGGGAGGGTGGAAGGGGGAGGCAGACATAGTGAGGGAGGGTGGAAGGGGGAGGCAGACATAGTGAGGGAGGGTTGAAGAGGGAGGCAGACACAGTGAGGGAGGGTGGAAGGGGGAGGCAGACATAGTGCGGGAGGGTGGAAGAGGGAGGCAGACACAGTGAGGGAGGGTGGAAGGGGGAGACAGACACAGTAAGGGATGGTAGAAGAGGGAGGCAGACAGTAAGGGAGGGTGGAAGAGGGAGGCAGACACAGTGAGGGAGGGTGGAAGAGGGAGGCAGACAGTTAGGGAGGGTGGAAGAGGGAGGCAGACACAGTGAGGGAGGGTGGAAGGGGGAGGCAGACAGTGAGGGAAGGTGGAAGAGGGAGGCAGACACAGTGAGGGAGGGTGGAAGGGGGAGGCAGACAGAGTGAGGGAGGGGTGGAAGAGGGAGGCAGACACAGTGCGGGAGGGTGGAAGAGGGAGGCAGACACAGTGAGGGAGGGTGGAAGGGGGAGACAGACACAGTAAGGGATGGTAGAAGAGGGAGGCAGACAGTAAGGGAGGGTGGAAGAGGGAGGCAGACACAGTGAGGGAGGGTGGAAGAGGGAGGCAGACAGTAAGGGAGGGAAGGTGGAAGAGGGAGGCAGACAGTAAGGGAGGGTGGAAGGGGGAGGCAGACACAGTGAGGGAGGGTGGAAGGGGGAGGCAGACATAGTGAGGGAGGGTGGAAGAGGGAGGCAGACAGTAAGGGAGGGTGGAAGAGGGAGGCAGACAGTAAGGGAGGGTGGAAGGGGGAGGCAGACACAGTGAGGGAGGGTGGAAGAGGGAGGCAGACAGTAAGGGAGGGTGGAAGGGGGAGGCAGACATAGTGAGGGAGGGTGGAAGGGGGAGGCAGACACAGTGAGGGAGGGTAGAAGAGGGATGCGGACATAGTGAGGGAGGGTAGAAGAGGGAGGCAGACATAGTGAGGGAGGGTGGAAGAGGGAGGCAGACATAGTGAGGGAGGGTGGAAGGGGGAGGCAGACATAGTGAGGGAGGGTGGAAGGGGGAGGCAGACAGTGAGCGAGGGTGGAAGGGGGAGGCAGACATAGTGCGGGAGGGTGGAAGAGGGAGGCAGACACAGTGAGGGAGGGTGGAAGGGGGAGACAGACACAGTAAGGGATGGTAGAAGAGGGAGGCAGACAGTAAGGGAGGGTGGAAGAGGGAGGCAGACACAGTGAGGGAGGGTGGAAGAGGGAGGCAGACACAGTGAGGGAGGGTGGAAGAGGGAGGCAGACAGTAAGGGAGGGTGGAAGGGGGAGGCAGACACAGTGAGGGAGGGTGGAAGAGGGAGGCAGACAGTAAGGGAGGGTGGAAGGGGGAGGCAGACACAGTGAGGGAGGGTGGAAGAGGGAGGCAGACAGTAAGGGAGGGTGGAAGGGGGAGGCAGACAGAGTGAGGGAGGGTGGAAGGGGGAGGCAGACAGTAAGGGAGGGTGGAAGAGGGAGGCAGACAGTAAGGGAGGGTGGAAGGGGGAGGCAGACACAGTGAGGGAGGGTGGAAGAGGGAGGCAGACAGTAAGGGAGGGTGGAAGAGGGAGGCAGACATAGTGAGGGAGGGTGGAAGAGGGAGGCAGACATAGTGAGGGAAGGTGGAAGAGGGAGGCAGACACAGTGAGGGAGGGTGGAAGGGGGAGGCAGACACAGTGAGGGAGGGTAGAAGGGGGAGGCAGACATAGTGAGGGAGGGTAGAAGAGGGAGGCAGACATAGTGAGGGAGGGTAGAAGAGGGAGGCAGACATAGTAAGGGAGGGTGGAAGAGGGAGGCAGACATAGTAAGGGAGGGTGGAAGGGGGAGGCAGACACAGTGAGGGAGGGTAGAAGGGGGAGGCAGACATAGTGAGGGAGGGTGGAAGAGGGAGGCAGACATAGTAAGGGAGGGTGGAAGAGGGAGGCAGACAGAATGAGGGAGGGTAGAAGGGGGAGGCAGACAGTAAGGGAGGGTGGAAGAGGGAGGCAGACAGTAAGGGAGGGTGGAAGGGGGAGGCAGACATAGTGAGGGAGGGTGGAAGGGGGAGGCAGACACAGTGAGGGAGGGTGGAAGGGGGAGGCAGACATAGTGAGGGAGGGTAGAAGAGGGAGGCAGACATAGTGAGGGAGGGTAGAAGAGGGAGGCAGACATAGTGAGGGAGGGTGGAAGGGGGAGGCAGACATAGTGAGGGAGGGTAGAAGGGGGAGGCAGACATAGTGAGGGAGGGTGGAAGAGGGAGGCAGACATAGTGAGGGAGGGTGGAAGGGGGAGGCAGACAGTGAGCGAGGGTGGAAGGGGGAGGCAGACACAGTGAGGGAGGGTGGAAGGGGGAGGCAGACACAGTGAGGGAGGGTGGAAGGGGGAGACAGACACAGTGAGCGAGGGTGGAAGGGGGAGGCAGACACAGTGAGCGAGGGTGGAAGGGGGAGGCAGACAGTGAGGGAGGGTGGAAGAGGGAGGCAGACACAGTGAGGGAGGGTGGAAGGGGGAGACAGACACAGTAAGGGATGGTAGAAGAGGGAGGCAGACAGTAAGGGAGGGTGGAAGAGGGAGGCAGACACAGTGAGGGAGGGTGGAAGAGGGAGGCAGACAGTAAGGGAGGGTGGAAGAGGGAGGCAGACACAGTGAGGGAGGGTGGAAGAGGGAGGCAGACACAGTGAGGGAGGGTGGAAGAGGGAGGCAGACAGAGTGAGGGAGGGTGGAAGAGGGAGGCAGACACAGTGAGGGAGGGTGGAAGAGGGAGGCAGACACAGTAAGGGAGGGTGGAAGGGGGAGGCAGACACAGTGAGGGAGGGTGGAAGAGGGAGGCAGACAGTAAGGGAGGGTGGAAGGGGGAGGCAGACAGAGTGAGGGAGGGTGGAAGGGGGAGGCAGACAGTAAGGGAGGGTGGAAGAGGGAGGCAGACAGTAAGGGAGGGTAGAAGGGGGAGGCAGACATAGTGAGGGAGGGTAGAAGAGGGAGGCAGACATAGTGAGGGAGGGTGGAAGAGGGAGGCAGACATAGTGAGGGAGGGTGGAAGAGGGAGGCAGACACAGTGAGGGAGGGTGGAAGGGGGAGGCAGACAGAGTGAGGGAGGGTAGAAGAGGGAGGCAGACATAGTGAGGGAGGGTAGAAGGGGGAGGCAGACATAGTAAGGGAGGGTAGAAGAGGGAGGCAGACACAGTGAGGGAGGGTGGAAGAGGGAGGCAGACATAGTGAGGGAGGGTGGAAGGGGGAGGCAGACACAGTGAGGGAGGGTGGAAGAGGGAGGCAGACACAGTGAGGGAGGGTGGAAGGGGGAGGCAGACATAGTGAGGGAGGGTAGAAGGGGGAGGCAGACACAGTGAGGGAGGGTAGAAGAGGGAGGCAGACATAGTGAGGGAGGGTAGAAGAGGGAGGCAGACACAGTGAGGGAGGGTGGAAGAGGGAGGCAGACAGTGAGGGAGGGTGGAAGGGGGAGGCAGACATAGTGAGGGAGGGTAGAAGAGGGAGGCAGACATAGTGAGGGAGGGTAGAAGAGGAAGTTAGACACAGTGAGGGAGGGTGGAAGAGGGAGGCAGACATAGTGAGGGAGGGTGGAAGGGGGAGGCAGACATAGTGAGGGAGGGTGGAAGAGGGAGGCAGACACAGTGAGGGAGGGTGGAAGAGGGAGGCAGACATAGTGAGGGAGGGTAGAAGAGGGAGGCAGACAGTAAGGGAGGGTGGAAGAGGGAGGCAGACACAGTGAGGGAGGGTGGAAGGGGGAGGCAGACAGTGAGCGAGGGTGGAAGGGGGAGGCAGACATAGTGCGGGAGGGTGGAAGAGGGAGGCAGACACAGTGAGGGAGGGTGGAAGGGGGAGACAGACACAGTAAGGGATGGTAGAAGAGGGAGGCAGACAGTAAGGGAGGGTGGAAGAGGGAGGCAGACACAGTGAGGGAGGGAGGAAGAGGGAGGCAGACAGTAAAGGAGGGTGGAAGAAGGAGGCAGACACAGTGAGGGAGGGTGGAAGAGGGAGGCAGACAGTGAGGGAGGGTGGAAGAGGGAGGCAGACAGTGAGGGAAGGTGGAAGAGGGAGGCAGACACAGTGAGGGAGGGTGGAAGGGGGAGGCAGACAGAGTGAGGGAGGGGTGGAAGAGGGAGGCAGACACAGTGCGGGAGGGTGGAAGAGGGAGGCAGACACAGTGAGGGAGGGTGGAAGGGGGAGACAGACACAGTAAGGGAGGGTGGAAGAGGGAGGCAGACAGCAAGGGAGGGTGGAAGAGGGAGGCAGACACAGTGAGGGAGGGTGGAAGAGGGAGGCAGACAGTAAGGGAGGGTGGAAGAGGGAGGCAGACACAGTGAGGGAGGGTGGAAGAGGGAGGCAGACAGTAAGGGAGGGTGGAAGGGGGAGGCAGACACAGTGAGGGAGGGTGGAAGGGGGAGGCAGACATAGTGCGGGAGGGTGGAAGAGGGAGGCAGACACAGTGAGGGAGGGTGGAAGGGGGAGACAGACACAGTAAGGGATGGTAGAAGAGGGAGGCAGACAGTAAGGGAGGGTGGAAGAGGGAGGCAGACACAGTGAGGGAGGGTGGAAGAGGGAGGCAGACAGTAAGGGAGGGTGGAAGAGGGAGGCAGACACAGTGAGGGAGGGTGGAAGAGGGAGGCAGACAGTAAGGGAGGGTGGAAGGGGGAGGCAGACACAGTGAGGGAGGGTGGAAGAGGGAGGCAGACAGTAAGGGAGGGTGGAAGGGGGAGGCAGACAGAGTGAGGGAGGGTGGAAGGGGGAGGCAGACAGTAAGGGAGGGTGGAAGAGGGAGGCAGACAGTAAGGGAGGGTGGAAGGGGGAGGCAGACACAGTGAGGGAGGGTGGAAGAGGGAGGCAGACAGTAAGGGAGGGTGGAAGGGGGAGGCAGACATAGTGAGGGAGGGTGGAAGGGGGAGGCAGACACAGTGAGGGAGGGTAGAAGAGGGAGGCAGACATAGTGAGGGAGGGTGGAAGAGGGAGGCAGACATAGTGAGGGAGGGTGGAAGGGGGAAGCAGACATAGTGAGGGAGGGTGGAAGGGGGAGGCAGACAGTGAGCGAGGGTGGAAGGGGGAGGCAGACATAGTGCGGGAGGGTGGAAGAGGGAGGCAGACACAGTGAGGGAGGGTGGAAGGGGGAGACAGACACAGTAAGGGATGGTAGAAGAGGGAGGCAGACAGTAAGGGAGGGTGGAAGAGGGAGGCAGACACAGTGAGGGAGGGTGGAAGAGGGAGGCAGACAGTTAGGGAGGGTGGAAGAGGGAGGCAGACAGAGTGAGGGAGGGTGGAAGGGGGAGGCAGACACAGTGAGGGAGGGTGGAAGAGGGAGGCAGACAGTAAGGGAGGGTGGAAGAGGGAGGCAGACAGAGTGAGGGAGGGTGGAAGGGGGAGGCAGACAGTAAGGGAGGGTGGAAGAGGGAGGCAGACAGTAAGGGAGGGTGGAAGGGGGAGGCAGACACAGTGAGGGAGGGTGGAAGAGGGAGGCAGACAGTAAGGGAGGGTGGAAGGGGGAGGCAGACACAGTGAGGGAGGGTGGAAGAGGGAGGCAGACAGTAAGGGAGGGTGGAAGAGAGAGGCAGACATAGTGAGGGAGGGTGGAAGAGGGAGGCAGACACAGTGAGGGAGGGTAGAAGAGAGAGGCAGACACAGTGAGGGAGGGTGGAAGAGGGAGGCAGACACAGTGAGGGAGGGTGGAAGGGGGAGGCAGACAGAGTGAGGGAGGGTAGAAGAGGGAGGCAGACATAGTGAGGGAGGGTAGAAGGGGGAGGCAGACATAGTAAGGGAGGGTAGAAGAGGGAGGCAGACACAGTGAGGGAGGGTGGAAGAGGGAGGCAGACACAGTGAGGGAGGGTGGAAGGGGGAGGCAGACATAGTGAGGGAGGGTAGAAGGGGGAGGCAGACATAGTGAGGGAGAGTAGAAGAGGGAGGCAGACATAGTGAGGGAGGGTAGAAGGGGGAGGCAGACATAGTGAGGGAGGGTAGAAGAGGGAGGCAGACATAGTGAGGGAGGGTAGAAGAGGGAGGCAGACATAGTAAGGGAGGGTGGAAGAGGGAGGCAGACATAGTAAGGGAGGGTGGAAGGGGGAGGCAGACATAGTGAGGGAGGGTGGAAGAGGGAGGCAGACATAGTAAGGGAGGGTGGAAGAGGGAGGCAGACATAGTAAGGGAGGGTGGAAGAGGGAGGCAGACACAGTGAGGGAGGGTGGAAGGGGGAGGCAGACATAGTGAGGGAGGGTGGAAGAGGGAGGCAGACATAGTGAGGGAGGGTGGAAGGGGGAGGCAGACATAGTGAGGGAGGGTTGAAGGGGGAGGCAGACATAGTGAGGGAGGGTGGAAGGGGGAGGCAGACATAGTGAGGGAGGGTTGAAGGGGGAGGCAGACACAGTGAGGGAGGGTGGAAGAGGGAGGCAGAAAGAGTGAGGGAGGGTGGAAGAGGGAGGCAGAAAGAGTGAGGGAGGGTGGAAGAGGGAGGCAGACAGTAAGGGAGGGTGGAAGAGGGAGGCAGACAGTAAGGGAGGGTGGAAGAGGGAGGCAGACACAGTGAGGGAGGGTGGAAGGGGGAGGCAGACAGTAAGGGAGGGTGGAAGAGGGAGGCAGACAGTAAGGGAGGGTGGAAGGGGGAGGCAGACACAGTGAGGGAGGGTGGAAGAGGGAGGCAGACAGTAAGGGAGGGTGGAAGGGGGAGGCAGACACAGTGAGGGAGGGTGGAAGAGGGAGGCAGACAGTAAGGGAGGGTGGAAGGGGGAGGCAGACATAGTGAGGGAGGGTGGAAGGGGGAGGCAGACACAGTGAGGGAGGGTGGAAGAGGGAGGCAGACAGTAAGGGAGGGTGGAAGGGGGAGGCAGACATAGTGAGGGAGGGTGGAAGGGGGAGGCAGACACAGTGAGGGAGGGTAGAAGGGGGAGGCAGACATAGTGAGGGAGGGTAGAAGAGGGAGGCAGACACAGTGAGGGAGGGTAGAAGAGGGAGGCAGACATAGTGAGGGAGGGTAGAAGAGGGAGGCAGACATAGTGAGGGAGGGTAGAAGAGGGAGGCAGACATAGTGAGGGAGGGTGGAAGGGGGAGGCAGACACAGTGAGGGAGGGTGGAAGGGGGAGGCAGACATAGTGAGGGAGGGTAGAAGAGGGAGGCAGACATAGTGAGGGAGGGTGGAAGAGGGAGGCAGACATAGTGAGGGAGGGTGGAAGGGGGAGGCAGACAGTGAGCGAGGGTAGAAGGGGGAGGCAGACATAGTGAGGGAGGGTAGAAGAGGGAGGCAGACATAGTGAGGGAGGGTAGAAGGGGGAGGCAGACATAGTGAGGGAGGGTAGAAGAGGGAGGCAGACATAGTGAGGGAGGGTAGAAGGGGGAGGCAGACATAGTGAGGGAGGGTGGAAGAGGGAGGCAGACATAGTGAGGGAGGGTGGAAGGGGGAGTCAGACAGTGAGCGAGGGTGGAAGGGGGAGGCAGACATAGTGCGGGAGGGTGGAAGAGGGAGGCAGACACAGTGAGGGAGGGTGGAAGGGGGAGACAGACACAGTGAGGGAGGGTGGAAGAGGGAGGCAGACAGTAAGGGAGGGTGGAAGGGGGAGGCAGACAGAGTGAGGGAGGGTGGAAGGGGGAGGCAGACAGTAAGGGAGGGTGGAAGAGGGAGGCAGACAGTAAGGGAGGGTGGAAGGGGGAGGCAGACACAGTGAGGGAGGGTGGAAGAGGGAGGCAGACAGTAAGGGAGGGTGGAAGGGGGAGGCAGACATAGTGAGGGAGGGTAGAAGAGGGAGGCAGACATAGTGAGGGAGGGTGGAAGAGGGAGGCAGAGACAGTGAGGGAGGGTGGAAGGTGGAGGCAGACAGAGTGAGGGAGGGTAGAAGAGGGAGGCAGACATAGTGAGGGAGGGTGGAAGGGGGAGGCAGACATAGTGAGGGAGGGTAGAAGAGGGAGGCAGACATAGTGAGGGAGGGTAGAAGGGGGAGGCAGACATAGTGAGGGAGGGTAGAAGAGGGAGGCAGACATAGTGAGGGAGGGTAGAAGAGGGAGGCAGACATAGTGAGGGAGGGTGGAAGAGGGAGGCAGACACAGTGAGGGAAGGTGGAAGGGGGAGGCAGACATAGTGAGGGAGGGTAGAAGGGGGAGGCAGACATAGTGAGGGAGGGTAGAAGAGGGAGGCAGACACAGTGAGGGAGGGTGGAAGGGGGAGGCAGACATAGTGAGGGAGGGTAGAAGAGGGAGGCAGACATAGTGAGGGAGGGTGGAAGGGGGAGGCAGACACAGTAAGGGAGGGTGGAAGGGGGAGGCAGACAGTAAGGGAGGGTGGAAGAGGGAGGCAGACATAGTGAGGGAGGGTGGAAGGGGGAGGCAGACACAGTAAGGGAGGGTAGAAGAGGGAGGCAGACACAGTGAGGGAGGGTGGAAGGGGGAGGCAGACACAGTAAGGGAGGGTAGAAGAGGGAGGCAGACACAGTAAGGGAGGGTAGAAGAGGGAGGCAGACACAGTAAGGGAGGGTAGAAGAGGGAGGCAGACAGTGAGGGAGGGTGGAAGGGGGAGGCAGACAGTAAGGGAGGGTAGAAGAGGGAGGCAGACACAGTGAGGGAGGGTGGAAGAGGGAGGCAGACACAGTGAGGGAGGGTAGAAGAGGGAGGCAGACAGTGAGGGAGGGTGGAAGGGGGAGGCAGACATAGTGAGGGAGGGTGGAAGGGGGAGGCAGACACAGTAAGGGAGGGTAGAAGAGGGAGGCAGACACAGTGAGGGAGGGTGGAAGAGGGAGGCAGACACAGTAAGGGAGGGTAGAAGAGGGAGGCAGACAGTAAGGGAGGGTGGAAGGGGGAGGCAGACACAGTAAGGGAGGGTGGAAGGGGGAGGCAGACACAGTAAGGGAGGGTGGAAGGGGGAGGCAGACACAGTAAGGGAGGGTGGAAGGGGGAGGCAGACACAGTAAGGGAGGGTAGAAGAGGGAGGCAGACAGTAAGGGAGGGTGGAAGGGGGAGGCAGACACAGTGAGGGAGGGTGGAAGAGGGAGGCAGACACAGTGAGGGAGGGTGGAAGAGGGAGGCAGACATAGTGAGGGAGGGTGGAAGAGGAAGGCAGACAGAGTGAGGGAGGGAGGAAGAGGAAGGCAGACAGAGTGAGGGAGGGTGGAAGAGGAAGGCAGACAGAGTGAGGGAGGGTGGAAGAGGAAGGCAGACATAGTGAGGGAGGGAGGAAGAGGAAGGCAGACAGAGTGAGGGAGGGTGGAAGGGGGAGGCAGACATAGTGAGGGAGGGTGGAAGAGGAAGGCAGACAGAGTGAGGGAGGGTGGAAGAGGAAGGCAGACATAGTGAGGGAGGGTGGAAGAGGGAGGCAGACAGAGTGAGGGAGGGTGGAAGGGGGAGGCAGACACAGTGAGGGAGGGTGGAAGAGGGAGGCAGACATAGTGAGGGAGGGTGGAAGGGGGAGGCAGACATAGTGAGGGAGGGAGGAAGAGGGAGGCAGACATAGTGAGATAGTGAAAAGAGACGTGAATAACATCCATATGATTATAAACCTACGTTCTCTCTTTCCCACTCCTTTTCTCTGTCTCTCTCTCACACCCCTTCAACACACACACACCTATGTTCATGCCGAAGTTGACTCTGTTGTCTACATCGTCAGCCCAGACGGGGGCAGGGAGGGGGTGGAACAGCACTGGGAACACACCCCTCAGCAGCTGGGCCTGACGTGCCACCTGGAGACAGAACACACACACTGCATCAGTCCACCCAAACTAACAGCCTTTGCCTTTACCCTGAGGGAGGCAGGTAAAAGCCCCACTCTACAGGCTGCAACCACATATCAAACAACAATCCTAAACCTAACCTTAGGGGTTGTGACTCGTAGAGTGGGCAAGTATTCTATCTCACCTGAGGACTTCTTGTTACCGCGACGATGGGACAGTGTGGGCGATACCGGGACAGGAGCTGGGCTGACCTGGGAGAGAGAGAGGGATAGAACGAGCAGAAAGGGAGAGGGTTGGAGTCAGTGAGCATGTGTGTGTTTGCATGTACAGTACATGTGTATGTGTGTGTGCATAACAACATACCTGCCAGTAGTAGTGAGTACTATGACAGCTCCAGCACAGCATTTGAAGGAGGATTCTACAGCCCCTATAGCAGTGACCTCAGTAGGGTCATTGGACAGAGGGGTCAGACGGCGAAGCTCCTCAAACAACTGCTGTTGGAAGATGGCTGCCTCCGCCTCCCTGCAGATCTGTAGGTGTGTGTGGTGTGGTGTGACAGAGATGGAGGGGGAATGGTTAAAGGGATAGGTCACCGCAAAATCTAAGTTTGTCAGACATTTTGATTCCTTGAAAGTGTCCTACAGCCCAACTCTCCATATTTGATAGGCAGCAGGTAGCCTAGCGGTTAGAGCGTTGGGCCAGTAACCAAAAGGTCGCTAGTTTAAATCCCCAAGCCGACACAGTGAAAAATATGTCGATGTGCCCTTGAGCCAGACACTTAAACACCCTAATTTCTCCAGGGTCGCCGCTGAAAATGGCTGGCCGTGACCCCACTCTCTGAGGGTGTCTCAGTGGAAGTTGGGATATATCGAAAAACACATTTCCAATTTACACATCTATAGTACACAAATATAAGCACCCACCAAATGATTATTTAATAGAATGGACTTTCTACTCTCCACACACTGACCGAGTGCATCATGGCCACAGACTCGACAGGGAACAGTCCTTTAGCAGTCTCCCCAGAGAGCATCACACAGATTCGACAGGGAACAGTCCTTTAGCCGTCTCCCCAGAGAGCATCACACAGATTCGACAGGGAACAGTCCTTTAGCCGTCTCCCCAGAGAGCATCACACAGACTCGACAGGGAACAGTCCTTTAGCCGTCTCCCCAGAGAGCATCACACAGACTCGACAGGGAACAGTCCTTTAGCCGTCTCCCCAGAGAGCATCACACAGACTCGACAGGGAACAGTCCTTTAGCCGTCTCCCCAGAGAGCATCACACAGACTCGACAGGGAACAGTCCTTTAGCCGTCTCCCCAGAGAGCATCACACAGACTCGACAGGGAACAGTCCTTTAGCCGTCTCCCCAGAGAGCATCACACAGACTCGACAGGGAACAGTCCTTTAGCCGTCTCCCCAGAGAGCATCACACAGTCAGCTCTATCCAACACTGCGTTAGCTACGTCACTGCCCTCCGCACGCGTAGGCCTGGGGTGGGCTACCATGCTCTCCAACATCTACCACACACACACACCGTTACCGACGTCACACACATCAGCACACAAGGGATGTGGTTGGGCAACATGAGAGAAGACACTGAGAATAGAATGGGTAGAGTGATGTGGAGGGATGGTTATTGATATTCGTGAGACTCCACACAGAATCTAGCCATATGAGTCAATATGAAGGAGACAGAGAGAACATGAGACCGAGGAGTGTTTGTGTCCGTGTCTATGTGTGTGTGTCTGTGAGAGACAGTATCTATGTTATCATCATTATATTTTGTGTCCTGTTGCTAATATCCTATGTAACACATCCCAACTGCGTGTGTATGTTGTTTGGCCCTGTCCCGCTCTTCATGCCCTGAAGTATTTATGTGTGTGTGTGTGTGTGTGTGTGTGTGTGTGTGTGTGTGTGTGTGTGTGTGTGTGTGTGTGTGTGTGTGTGTGTGTGTGTGTGTGTGTGTGTGTGTGTGTGTGTGTGTGTCTGCATGTGTGTGTGTGCATTTTGGCCTTTTATAGAAAAACCTGCTATTATGCTGTCACTCTGAGTCAAGAGCTGTACCATACAACACACTCAACATGGTTCCAGGAGTGTGTGAGTATGTGTGTGTGTGTGTCCTCTGACCTGTGTGGTAACACAGATAACACAGATTACAGATTCTGTTAACACAGATAACAGGCTTGCCAGCGGAGTTGCAACGTCCGATCATCATCTTCTGAGCGATGAAGACTTTCTCTGCAGGGATCTCTATGCCCAGGTCACCCCTGGCAACCATCACCCCATCACTCTCTGCCAGGATCTCCAAGAAACTGAGAGAGAGAGAGCGAGAGAGAGAGGGAGGGAGAGGGAGAGAGAGAGGGAGAGAGGGAGGGAGAGGGAGAGAGAGGGAGAGAGAGAGAGGGAGAGAGAGGGAGGGAGGGAGAGGGGGGGAGGAGAGAGAGGAAGGGAGGGAGGAGAGAGATGGAGAGGGGGAGGATAGGAGGAGGAAGGAGAGAAGTAGATATGACTTATGATGACATATTCATATACAGACAGCCATATGGGTGATGTATCATAGATATATAATATCCAGATCCTATATAGTTCTGACACATCCTCATCCATCACTCTGCTGTCAGCTGTCAGTGATAGATCTAGATCTATAACATCCAGACGTGGTTATCAGTGACGTGGTTATCCATCACTTCGCTGTCAGTGGGAATGTGTCTGTTATGATAGCAGAGATAGCAATATAATGTTCTATTTAATTCCGTGGTTACGATACTGCAGAGTGGTTTTATATGTATTTATTAAGGATCCCCAGTAGTTCCTGTCAAGGCAGCAGCTACTCTACCTGGGGTCCAAACAAGATGAAGGCAATTACTTCACCATTTAAAATAAAACAGTACACCCTACAACACATTATTACACTACTCTACCACTACATACACTACCTTACCAAAAGTATGTGGACACCTGCTTGACAAACATCTCATTCCAAAATCATGGCCATTAATATGGAGTTGGTCCCGCCTTTAATGCCATAACTGTCTCCACTCTTCTGGGAAGGCTTTCCACCAGATGTTGTAACATTGCTGCGGGGACTTGTTTCCATTTAGCCACAAGAGCGTTAGTGAGGTCGGGCACTGATGTTGGGCGATTAGGTCTGGCTCGCAATCCGCATTCCAATTCATCCCAAAGGTGTTCAATGGGGTTGAGGTCAGGGCTCTGTGCAGGCCAGTCAAGTTCTTCCACACCGATCTTGACAAACCATTTATGTATGGACCTCGCTTTGTGCACGGGGGTATTGTCATGCTGAAACAGGGAAGGGCCTTCCCCAAACTGTTGCCACAAAGTTGGAAGCACAGAATCATCTAGAATGTCATAGTATGGTGTAGCATTACGATTTCCCTTCACTGGAACTAAGGGGCCTAGCCCAAACCATGAAAAACAGCCCCAGACCATTATTCCTTCTCCACCAAACTTTAAAGTTGACACTATGCATTCTGGCAGGTAGCGTTCTCCTGGCAGCCGCCAAACCCAGATTAACCCGTCAGACTGCCAGATAATGAAGCGTGATTAATCACTCCAGTGAACACCTTTCCACTTCTCCAGAGTCCAATGGCGGTGAGCTTTACACCACTCCAGCTGACGCTTGGCATGGCGCATGGTGATCTTAGGCTTGTGTGTTGCTGCTTGGCCATAGAAACCCATTTCATCATGCTCCCGACGAACAGTTCTTGTGCTGACGCTGCATCCAGAGGCAGTTTGGAACTTGGTAGTGAGTGTTGTACCTGAGAACAGACAATGTTTACGCGCTACGCATGGTCCTGTTCTGTGAGCTTGTGTGGCCTACCACTTCGCAGTTAAGCCGTTGTTGCTCCTAGACGCGTCCACTTCACAATAACAGCACTTTTACAAACAGAAACAATAACAGAAATTTTACAAACTGCCTTATTGAAAAGATGGCATCCTATGACGGTGCCACGTTGAAATTCACTGAGCTCTTCAGTATGGCAATCCTACTGCCAATATTTGTCTATGGAGATTGCATGGCAGTGTGCTCAATTTTATACATCAGTCAGCAATGGGTGTGACTGAAATAGCCGAATCCACTCATTTGAAGGGGAGTCCACATACTTTGTATATACACTACCAGTCAAAAGTTTGGACACACCTACTCATTCAAGGGTTTTTCTTTATTTTTACTATTTTAATAATAGTGAAGACATCAAAACTATGAAATAACACATATGGAATCATGTAGTGACGAAAAAGTGTAAAACAAATCCAAATATATTTTAGATTTTAGATTCTACAAAGTAGCCACCCTTTGCTTTGATGACAGCTTTGCACACGCTTGGCATTCTCTCAACCAGATTCACCTGGAATGCTTTTACAACAGTCTTGAAGGAGTTCCCACATATGCTGAGCACTTGTTGGCTGCTTTTCCTTGACACTGCAGTCCAACTCATCCCAAACCATCTCAATTGGGTTGAGGTTGGGTGATTGTGGAGGCCAGGTCATCTGATGCAGCACTCCATCAATCTCCTTCGTTGTCAAATAGCCCTTACACAGCCTGGAGGTGAGTTGGGTCATTGTCCTGTTGTCACGTTCGTCGTTTGGTTGAAGAGAGGAGGACCAAGGCGCAGCGTGATAAGAATACATTCTTCTATTTATTTAACGAAACGAAGAACACTTAAACAAACTATGCAAAACAACAAACGAACGTGACAGAATAACCCACCACAACTGGACCAAGCAGCGTGAAAGGAAGGAACAGCGCTTTGTGGAGCAATGGACTTGGGAGGAAATATTAGACGGCAAGGGACCATGGGAACAGCCGGGTGAATATCGCCGCCCCAAGGCAGAGCTGGAGGCAGCGAAAGCCGAGAGGCGGCATTATGAGGAGCTAGCTCGGCAGCGCGGCTGGAAGCCTGTGAGGCAGCCCCAAAAATGTCTTGGGGAGTGTTGCGAGTTCAGGTAGGAGACCTGCGCCAACTTCCCGTGCTTACCGTGAGGAGCCGAAGATGGTACCAGAGCCAGTCGGGGTGTAATTGGAGGTGAGCAAGGGGAGTGAAACAGAGACTGTGAAAGAATTAATGGGGTATTGGAGGAGAGTGAAATGAGGGAGTTGCTGTGTTGGTGCATGAGACACGACATCCGCCCGACGGAGCGTGTCCGGGATTTGATGTTACCTGAGTCAGCTCTCCATACTCGTCCTGAGGTGCGTGCTAAACGTCTGGTAAGGACAGTGCCAGTCCCACGCACCAGGCCTCCTGTGGGCCTCCCTAGTCCTGCACCTCCTGTGGCAGCCCCACGTACTAGCTCTCCTGTGGCAGCCCCACGCACCAGCTCTCCTGTGGCAGCCCCTCGCACCAGTCCTCCGGTGCTTGCGCCACGAACCAGGCCTCCAGTTCCAGCACCCCGCACTCGCCTTGAGGTGCGTGTCCCCAGCCCAGTACCACCAGTGCCAACACCACGCACCAGGCTTCCTGTGCGTCTCCAGAGCCCTGTACGCCCTGTTTCTCCTCCACGCACTCGCACTGGGGTGCGTGTCCTCAGCCCGGTACCACCAGTGCCGGTACCACGCACCAGGCATCCACTGCGTCTCCAGGGTCCAGTACTCCCTGTCCCTGCTACTCGCACTCGCCTTGAGGTGCGTGTCCCCAGCCCGGTACCCCCAGTTCCGGCACCACGCACCAGGCTTATAGTGTGCCTCGGCAGTCCAGTATGCCCCGTTTCTTCTCCCCGCACTCGCCTTGAGGTGCGTGTCCCCAGCCCGGTACCACCAGTTCCGGCACCACGCACCAGGCCTACTGTGCGCCTCCAGGGTCCAGTATGCCCTGTTCCTGCTCCCCGCACTAGCCTTGAGGTGCGTGTTCCCAGCCCGGTACCACCAGTTCCGGCACCACGCACCAGGCCTACTGTGCGCCTCCAGGGTCCAGTAGGCCCTGTTCCTGCTCCCGTCTGTACAGCGCCGCCTGAGCTGCCCATCTGTCCAGCGCCGCCTGAGCTGTTTGTCTGTCCAGCGCCGTCTGAGCTGCCCGTCTGTCCAGCGCCGCCTGAGCTGCCCGTCTGTCCAGCGCCGCCTGAGCTGCCCGTCTGTCCAGCGCCGCCTGAGCTGCCCGTCTGTCCAGCGCCGCCTGGGCCGCCCGTCTGTCCTGAGCCGTCAGAGCCGCCCGTCTGTCCTGAGCCGCTAGAGCCGCCCGTCAGTCAGGAGCCGCCAGAGCCGCCCACCAGTCAGGAGCCGCCAGAGCCGCCCGCCAGTCAGGAGCTGCCAGAGCCGCCCGCCAGTCAGGAACTGCCAGAGCCGCCCGCCAGTCAGGAGCTGCCAGAGCCGCCCGCCAGTCAGGAGCTGCCAGAGCCGCCCGCCAGTCCGGAGCTGCCTTTCAGTCCGGAGCTGCCCGTCAGTCCGGAGCTGCCCCTCAGTCCTGAGCTACCCGTCAGTCCTGAGTTGTCCTTCAGTCCGGAGCTGCCCGTCAGTCCGGAGCTGCCCCTCAGTCCTGAGCTACCCCTCAGTCCTGAGCTGTCCCTCAGTCCAGAGCTGCCCTTCGGTCCGGAGCTGCCTTTCAGTCCTGAGTTACCCCTCAGTCCAGAGCTGCCTGTCAGTCCCGAGCTACCCCTCAGTCCGGAGCTGCCTTTCAGTCCGGAGCTGCCTTTCAGTCCGGAGCTGCCTTTCAGTCCGGAGCTGCCTGTCAGTCCGGAGCTGACCCTCAGTCCGGAGCTGACCCTCAGTCCGGAGCTGCCCGTCAGTCCGGAGCTGCCCCGTCAGTCCTGAGCTGCCCCTCAGTCCGGAGCTGCCCCTCAGTCCGGAGCTACCACTCAGTCCGGAGCTGCCCCTCCGTCCAGTAGCGCCCTCTACGATGGTCTTCAGTCCGGGACTCTCTGCAAGGGTCCCCGCACCAGAGACGCCACCAAAGCGGGTAATGACTATGGTGGAGTGGGGTCCACGTCCCACACCCGAGCCGCCGCCGTAAGAAGGCCCACCCGGACCCTCCCCTTCTGTGTCAGGTTTTGCGGCCGGAGCCCGCACTTTTGGGGGGGGGGTACTGTCACGCCCTGACCTTAGTTATCTTTGTTTTCTTTATTATTTTGGTTAGGTCAGGGTGTGACATGGGGGATGTATGTGTTTTGTCTTGTCTAGGGGTTTTGTATGTTTATTGGGTGTTTACTTGTCTAGGTGTTTGTATGTCTATGGTTGCCTAGATTGGTTCTCAATTAGAGGCAGCTGTTTATTGTTGTCTCTGATTGGGAACCATATTTAGGCAGCCATATTCTGTTGGGTATTTCATGGGTTATTGTCTATGTGTAAGTTGCCTGTGTCTGCACTTTTCGTATATAGCTTCACGTTCGTTTTGTTGTTTTTTGTATAGTTTGTCAAGTGTTCTTCCTGTATCACCCTGCGCCTTGGTCCTCCTCTCTTCCTCCATACGACAAATGTGACACCTGTTGAAAAACAAATGATAGTCCCACTAAGCGCAAACCAGATGGGATGGCGTATCGCTGCAGAATGCTGTGGTAGCCATGCTGGTTAAGTGTGCCTCGAATTCTAAATAAATTACTGACAGTGTCACTGGCAAAGCACCCCCACACCATCACACTTCCTCCTACATGCTTCACGGTGGAAAGCACACATGTGGATATAATACGTTCACCTACTCTGTGTCTCACAAAGACATGGCGGTTGGAAACAAACATTTCCACCGGTCTAATGTCCATTGCTCGTGTCTCTTGGTCCAAGCACGTCTCTTCTTATTATTGGTATCCTTTAGTAGTGTCCTTTAGTCCTTTTCTTTGCAGCAATTCGACCATGAAGGCCTGATTCATTCAGTCTCCTCTGAACAGTTGATGTTGAGATGTGTCTATTACTTGAACTCTGAAGCATTTATTTGGGCTGCAATTTCTGAGGCTGGTAACTCTAATTAACTTATCCTCTGCAGCAGAGGTAACTCTGGGTCTTTCTTTCCTGCGGCGGTCCTCGTGAGAGCCAGTTTCATCATAGCGCTTGATGGTTTTTACGACTGCACTTGAAGAAACTTTCAAAGTTCTTGAAATTTTCTGGGTTGACTGACCTCCATGTCTTAAAGTAATGATGGACTGTCATTTCTCTTTGCTTATTTGAGCTGTTCTTGCCATAATATGGACTTGGTCTTTTACTAAATAGGCCTATCTTCTGTATACCACCCCTACCGTGCCACAACACAGCTGATTGGCTCAAACGCATTAAAAAGGAAAGAAATTCCACAAATGTACTTTTAACAAGGGACACCTATTAATTGAAATGCATTCCAGGTGACTACATCCTGAAGCTGGTTGAGAGAATGCCAAGAGTGTGCAAAGCTGTCATCAAGGCAAAAAATGGCTACTTTGAAGAATATAAAATATAAATTATATTTTGATTTGTTTAACACTTTTTTGGTTACTACATGTTTCCATGTGTGTTATTTCATAGTTATCACACCCTGATCTGTTTCACCTGTCTTTGTGCTTGTCTCCACCCCCATCCAGGTGTCGCCCATCTTCTCCATTATCTCCAGTGTACTTATACCTGTGTTCTTTGTTTGTCTGTTGCCAGTTCGCCTTGATCATAGTTTTTGATGTCTTCACTATTATTCAACAATGTAGAAAATAGTAAAAATAAAGAAAAGCCCTGGAATGAGTAGGTGTGTCCAAATGTTTGACTGGTACTGTATACTGTAGTGTATCTATAATACAAAATGTATAACACAATAAAACAATATTACAACATTACAATGTATGTGTGTGTAGAGTGCGTGTGTTAGCATGCCTGTGCGTATGCGTTTGTGAGTGCCTGTGTGTGTGTGTCTCTTCACAGTCCGCGTTGTTCCATAAGGTATCTGATTTTACTGCTTGCTTGAGTTATTTGATGTGGAATAGCTCCATGTAGCCATGGCTCTATGTAGTACTATGCATTTCCCAGAGTATTTTCTGAACTTGGGGACTGTGAAGAGACCCCTGGTGGCAATGGCATGCCTTGTGGGGTATGCATGGGTGTTTGAGCTGTGTGCATGTCATTTGAACAGACAGCTCCGTGCCTTCAACATGTCCATACCTCTCACAAAGACAAGCAGTGATGCAGTCAATTGCTCCTCTACTTTGAGCCAGGAGAGATTGACATGCATGTTAATAAAGTTAGCTCTCTGTGTACATTTAAGGCCCAGCCATGCTGCTCTGTTCTGGGCTAACTAATTTGCCTATGTCCCTCTTTGTGACACTTGGCCATACAGTATGACTGAGCAGTAGTCCTGGTGCTATAAAACCAGAGCCTGTAGGACTTGTTTTGTTGATAGCGATGTCAAGAAAGCAGAGTCCTATCATGCAGCCTCAGAATGTATTTCAAATCTAAACATATAGCCCAACAGTTATATTACAACTAAAGTTGCACAAATAACTCTAAATTAAGCATATAGGAGGATCAGATTCTTTGTTAACCGTTCAACACAGAATAGCCACAATTGTTTGTAGAAAATATCCATTCTATTTTATTGAGCTATGTTCAATTGTATTCTTCATAATGCCAAGGGATTCTAAGCAAATCTTGTCTGCTAAATGAACTAGTGTAGCCCACATGTTACGATACTCTAAATCCTCCTCCTCCTCAGACGAGGAGAGGAGAGAGGGATCTGAAGACCAATATGCAGCGAGGTATGATGACATGATTTATTGATTTAAACAAGACACGACATAGACAGAAAACGAACTATACTTGAATAACTACAAAACAACAAACGACGTAGACGCACCTGAACATAAGAACTTACGTATAACGAAGAACGCATGAAAACAGGAACAGACTACATAAACCGAACAAACAAAACCGAAACAGTCCCATGTGGCGTAACATCACACAGACACAGGAGACAACCACCCACAAACAAACAGTGTGAAAACACCTACCTTAATATGGCTCTCAATCAGAGGAAATGAAAACCACCTGCCTCTAATTGAGAGCCATATCAGGTCACCCTTAAACCAACATAGAAACAGAAAACATAGACTGCCCACCCAAACTCACGTCCTGACCAGCTAACACATACACAAACTAACAGAAAACAGGTCAGGAACGTGACACCACAGCCATATGGCATAGCCAGATCAGGGCCTAACATTAGGACAACTCAAGAGTATGCTATTCTGTTCTTCTTAAATAGACTACATTTTCTTCATATCATGATTCTTTAGACCTGCCTAAAATAAATAATGGATTTATTGTGAAGGTGTAGGCTATATTAAATAGATTTATTCAACTTTTTAAAATGTAGATGTTCCAAAGGTCTGCATCAGTGGCTTGTAGGCTGTGTGTGGAAGCCAGGAGATGCAAAACGTGTTTATGTGTCACGGCCGTCGTTGAAGGAAGTCCAAGGTGCAGCGTGGTCGGCGTACATTTTCTTTTATTATAAAAATGATGACGAACATGTCACGAACAAGCTTCCTCTGATTGAGAATCACACCCGGCCAAACACAAAGAAATAGAAAACATAGAAATAGAGAAACTAGAATGCCCACCCTAGTCATACCCTGGCCTAACCAAAATAGAAAATAAAAACCTCTATGGCCAGCGCGTGACAGTACCCCCCCAAAGGTGCGGACTCCGGCCGCAAAACCTGACTCTAAAGGGGAGGGTCTGGGTGGGCTTCCTTTACGGCGGCGTCTCTGGTGTGGGACATAGACCCCCCTCCGCCTCTGGCTCCCCCCACTTTGGTGGCGCCTCTGGTGCGGGGACCCTCGCCGCCAACCCCGGACTGAGGACTCTCGCCGCCGACCCCGGACTGAGGACCCTCGCTGGGGGCCCCGGAGTGGAGGCCGTCGCTGGAGGCTCCGGTCTAGAGGCCATCGCTGGAGGCTCCGGACTGGAGGCCGTCGCTGGAGACTCTGGACTGGATCATCACTGGAGGCTTCGTGCCATGGATCATCACTGGAGGCTTCTTGCCATGGATCATCACTGGAGGCTTCTTGCCATGGATCATCACTGGAGGCTTCGTGCCATGGATCATCATTGGAGGGAGGAGACGTATGGGCAGTCTGGTACGTTGAGCTGCCACAGGGCTCACCAGGCTGGGGAGACATACGGGAGGATTAGTTCTAGGCGCAGGCACAGGCACAGGACTCACCAGGCTGGAGAGACATACAGGAGGCCCTGTCCCAGGCAGAGGCACCGGATACACTGGGCCGTGGAGGCGCATTGGAGGTCTTGAGCATAGAGCCTGCACAAGCCGTCCTGGCTGGATGGTTATTTTCGCCCTGCAGATGCGGGGCGCAGGCACAGGACGTACTGGGCTGTGCAGATGCACCGGAGACACAGTGCGCAGAGCCGGCGCAGGATATCCCGGGCCTTAGAGACGTACTGGCGGCCAGATGCGCTGAGCCGGCATCCTCCGACCTGGCTGGATGCCCACTCTAGCCCGGCCGATTCGGGGAGCTGGAAGGTAGCGCACCGGGCTGTGCACGCGCACTGGAGACACCGTGCACTCCACCGCATAACACGGTGCCTGACCAGTACGACGCTCGCCACGGTAAGCACGGGGAGTTGGCTCAGGTCTCCAACCTGACTCAGCCACACTCCCCGTGTGCCCCCCCCCACATTTCTTGAAGCTGCCTCTCTGGCTTCCTTGCTAGCCGAGTCCCTTCGTAACGCTGCCGCTCTGCTCTTGCTGCCTCCAGTTCCTCCCGTGGACGGCGATACTCTCCAGCCTGCCTCCAGGGTCCCTTACCGTCTTGGATCTTCTCCCATGAATCTTGGACACGCTGCTCCTCCTTACCATGCTGCTTGGTCCATTGTTGGTGGGAAGTTCGTCACGGCTGTCGTTGAAGGAAGACCAAGGTGCAGCGTGGTGAGCGTACATTTTCTTTTATTATAAAAATGACGCCGAACAAAACAATAAATACTACAAAACAAACCGTGAAGCTAAAGGCTATGTGCCCTAAACAAAGTCAACTCCCCCACAAAGACAGGTGGAAAAAAGGGCTACCTAAGTATGGTTCTCAATCAGAGACAACGATAGACAGCTGCCTCTGATTGAGAACCACACCCGGCCAAACACAAAGAAATAGAAAACATAGAAATAAAGAAACTAGAATGCCCACCCTATTCAAACCCTGGCCTAACCAAAATAGAGAATAGAAACCTCTCTATGGCCAGGGCGTGACATTATGTTAATTATCGGTACAATTGATGCTAAACATGTTTATGTCAATTAAAGGTCAATTACAGTGAGACTGGCAGTAATTTGCTTGACAATCACCAGCTGACAACATTTCATGACCGCCAGAGCCCTAGGTATGCCCGACTACCTGGATTATGTTGGAGAGTCTTCCATTAAAGAACACCCTCTGTGTTCTGTTAGACAGGTACCTCTAATCCACAGTATAGCAGGGGGTGTAAAACCATAACACAGATGTTTTTCCAGCAGAACATTATGATCAATAATGTTAAAAGCTGCACTGAAGACTAACCAAACAGCTCCCACAATCTTTTTAGTATCAATTTCTCTCAGCCAATCATCAGTCATTTGTGTAAGTGCCCTTACCTATAAGCATGCTGAGTCAGTTGATCATTTGTTTACTGTGAAATAGCATAGTATCTGGTCAACAACAACAACAAACATTTTTAGATTTCCTACTCTGAAGCCTTGCTCTATTTTAGCTGGTAGAGCATACAACTTGGGACGGCAGGTAGCCTAGTGGTTAGAGCGTTGGACTTGTACCCAAAAGGTTGCAAGATTGAATCGCTGATCTGACAAGGTAAAAAATCTATCATTCTGCCCCTGAACAAGGCAGTTAACCCACTAGGCCGTCATTGAAAATAAGAATTTGTTCTTAACTGACTTGCCTAGTTAAATAAAAGGGGAAAACCTTTCAGGAGTATGGTTGTCTTGTCTTACTGTATGTATTGTAGATTATAGAATCTTATTCTTAGAGATACAGAACGAGTCATGTGGTTCCAAGGCCAATGGCAGGTATTGACAGCAGGGTATCCATCTACTGAGGCTGAAGATACACGCTGTTCATGTGTAAATCTGAGACTGTAACTCTTCAATGAAAGTTATTCTATTCATGTTGCTGACTCTGTGTGTATCTCTTCCTCTCTCTCTTCTCCTCCACACACACTCACTTATGTACTCCCTGGCGACTCAACACCTTGCTGATCACCTTGATGTCCTTTCCGAAGGGCCCCAGGGCCCGTCGGACCTCCCTGACATCCTGGCCACAGCGGATGAAGCTGGCGAACACCATGTCCACCCCCTGGGCCACGCCGAACCTCAGGTCCCCCTCATCACGTTCACTCACAGCGGGCATGTCCACCAGGTCACACCCCGGCAGGTTGACCCCCTTACGGCTGCCCAGAACACCGCCACTCTCTACCAGTGCCTCCACCCAGTCTGGACCTGGAGAGAGGAGAGAGGGAGAGAAGGAAGGGAGGTGATGAGAACAGATCATGAGATAGAAGTAGAGAATGTTTATTTGTTTATGGCTTGTCTATCTCCAGGACTGTGCAGTATGATCATGTACAGTGGTTCTTCCTTTCAAAAGTTGTGGCATACTGCAGCACAGATAGAAAACACTCTAAAGTTTCCAAAACTGTCAAAATATTGTCTGTGAGTATAACATAACTGATTTTGCAGACGAAAACCTGAGGAAATCCAACCCGGAAGGGCCTTTTATTTTGAAAAATCACTGTTCCATTGCCTGCCTTTCGTCCATTTAAAGGGATATCAACCATATTCCTTTTCCAATGGCTTCCTCAGGGTGTGAACAGTCTTTAGACATAGTTTAAAGCTTTTATTCTGAAAAATGAGCGAGATTTATCAAAACTCGGATGTCGTCAAGCCTTGATGACCTGCCTAAGGCTGTGGAATACTGAACATAACGTGCCAAACAAATGTTTTTTTGATATAAAAATAATCTTTATCGAACAAAAGGAACATTTATTGTGTAACTGGGAGTCTCGTGAGTGCAAACATCTGAAGATCATCAAAGGTAAGCGATTCATTTTATTGCTTTTCTGGCTTTCGTGACCAGTATACATTGCTGCTAGGTGTTCTTAATGTTTTGTCTAGTGATCGATAAACTCACACAAACGCTTGGATTGCTTTCGCTGTAAAGCATATTTTCGAAATCTGATATGACAGGTGGATTAACAACAAGCTAAGCTGTGTTTTGCTATATTGCACTTGTGATTTCATGAATACAATTTTTTTAGCAATCTTTTTTTTTATTTGGTGCTCTGCAATGCAGCGGTTGTTGATGAAAATGATCCCGCTAAAGGGATCTGTGCGTCAAGAAGTTAAGATAGCTAGGTGAGACAACTACGCGTCACAGTCATATAGTAAGTAAAACTTTTCCTCAATAAAGTAGCTATCAGCAAAGTCAGTGCTAGTAAGAAATGGCATGCAGACATGCACACACACACACATGCTAGACATTGCCTTCTCTTCCTCACACATAGAACACATAGAATGTAGCAGACACATTTCATTTCTAAAATATATTGAATATATTGAATATTCCATCGGCAGGACTGGTGCTATAACAAACAGATCAGTGCCCAACAGAGGAGGCTGGTGGGAGGAGCTATAGGAGGACGGGCTCATTGTAATGGCTGCAATGGAATAAATGGAGCGCAGTCAAACATGTCCATATGCTTGATGTGTTTGATACTGTTCCATGTATTCCATTCCAGCCATTACATTGGGCCCGTCCTATAGCTCCTCCCACCAGCCTCCTCTGGTGCCCAAACACTTGTCCTGTTCTGATGCTGAGAAAGCATCTTTCTCACTACTGTTGATACTGTTGCACAATCTGTGTCTGTGTCCAGGATAGGACACCCCCAAAGCAACCAGCATGGTCAGTCAACACTGGTCACACTCTCCTGGTCTGTTGACCCTCACCCTAAACTGGACTACTGACCAGTCGGGATGTAGTGAATGTAAGCCCATTGGATAGAATGTTAAGTAGTGATGAAATGCTGGCTTACCCCTCGAACCAGGCCTGTGCGTATTTCAGGGCCTTTGTTATCCAAAGCGATGGCTACTGGCCTGTAATATAAAGGGTCAGTGGTTATGGTCTCGACCGCCTCCCGGATGTTCTTGATGGTCTCACCATGGTACTGAAGGAGGGAGACAGGGAGAGAGAGAAAGAGAGAAAATCTGTTGCTAAACTGATATGATTGACAGTTGTGTCAGATCAGTGATTACTTGCGAGACAGGTTATGACAGAGACAAACAAACCCCATGAGAGCCATGAGAGTAGTTGAGTCGAGCGATGTTCATTCCTGCCTTCACCATCTCCTGCAGTTTGGGGATGGAGCGAGACGCAGGCCCTGAGAGAGAGAACAAGAGACAACAGAGACCATGGGTTGTCCAGCAGTTCATTGGTCAATCAATCCACTTTGATACATCATCAATAGTGCAGTCAGTGGGATGCCAATCACCAATACCCAGCCTGCCAGCCAACACCACACCAACCTAGATCTACTGAGCTCCAACCCCTAGCCCATACAGTTCTACCCTAGGTCAACTCTGCCTACCTATACTGTCCCTACATTTAGCAGGCACTCTAATCCAGACAGACACATAGTAGTGAGTGCAGTGATTCTCATACTTTTTTGTTCATGATCCCCGTGGGAATCTAAACCACAACCCTGGCATTGCAAACACCACGCTCTACCAACTGAGCCACACGGGTCTACCTACACACGCTACACAAAACAAAAGGTTACTTAACTCACTGATGGTGCAGCTGATTGGTTATTTAACTCACTGATGGTGCAGCTGATTGGATATTTAACTCACTGATGGTGCAGATGTGGTTAATTAACTCACCAATGGTGCAGCTGATTGGTTATTTAACTCACTGATGGTGCAGATATTGTTATTTAACTCACTGATGGTGCAGCTGATTGGTTATTTAACTTATTGATGGTGCAGATGTGGTTAATTAACTCACCAATGGTGCAGCTGATTGGTTATTTAACTCACTGATGGTGCAGATATTGTTATTTAACTCACTGATGGTGCAGCTGATTGGTTATTTAACTCACTGATGGTGCAGCTGATTGGTTATTTAACTCACTGATGGTGCAGCTGATTGGTTATTTAACTCACTGATGGTGCAGCTAGTTGGTTATTTAACTCACTGATGGTGCAGCTGATTGGTTATTTCACTCACTGATGGTGCAGATGTGGTTATTTAACTCACTGATGGTGCAGATGTGGTTATTTAACTCACTGATGGTGCAGATGTGGTTATTTAACTCACTGATGGTGCATATATTGTTATTTAACTCACTGATGGTGCAGCTGATTGGTTATTTAACTCACTGATGGTGCATATGTTGTTATTTAACTCAGTGATGGTGCAGATGTGGTTATTTAACTCACCAATGGTGCAGATGTGGTTATCTAACTCACTGATGGTGCAGATGATTGGTTATTTAACTCACCGATGGTGCAGATGTGGTTATTTAACTCACTGATGGTGCAGATGTTGTTATTGAACTCACTGATGGTGCAGCTGATTGGTTATTTAACTCACCAATGGTGCAGCTGATTGATTATTTAACTCACCAATGGTGCAGCTGATTGGTTATTTAACTCACCAATGGTGCAGATGTGGTTATTTAACTCACTGATGGTGCAGATGTTGTTATTTAACTCACTGATGGTGCAGCTGATTGGTTATTTAACTCACCAATGGTGCAGCTGATTGATTATTTAACTCACCAATGGTGCAGCTGGTTGGTTATTTAACTCACCAATGGTGCAGATGTGGTTATTTAACTCACTGATGGTGCAGATGTGGTTATTTAACTCACTGATGGTGCAGATGTTGTAATTTAACTCACAGATGGTGCAGCTGATTGGTTATTTAACTCACTGATGGTGCAGCTGATTGTTTATTTAACTCACTGACGGGGCAGCTGATTGGTTATTTAACTCACTGACGGTGCAGATGATTGGTTATTTAACTTACCGATGGTGCAGCTGATTGGTTATTTAACTCACTGATGGTGCAGATGTTGTTATTTAACTCACTGATGGTGCAGATGTGGTTATTTAACTCACTGATGGTGCAGATGTGGTTATTTAACTCACCGATGGTGCAGATGTGGTTATTTAACTCACCGATGGTGCAGATGTGGTTATTTAACTCACCGATGGTGCAGATGTGGTTATTTAACTCACTGATGGTGCAGATGTTGTTTTTTAACTCACTGATGGTGCAGGTGTGGTTATTTAACTCACTGATGGTGCAGATGTTGTTATTTAACTCACTGATGGTGCAGCTGATTGGTTATTTAACTCACGGATGGTGCAGATGTGGTTATTTAACTCACCGATGGTGCAGATGTTGTTATTTAACTCACCGATGGTGCAGATGTGGTTTTTTAACTCACTGATGGTGCAGATGTTGTTATTTAACTCACTGATGTTGCAGATGACTGGTTATTTAACTCACCAATGGTGCAACTGATTGGTTATTTAACTCACCGATGGTGCAGATGTGGTTATTTAACTCACCAATGGTGCAGATGTAGTTATTTAACTCACTGATGGTGCAGATGTGGTTATTTAACTCACTGATGGTGCAGATGTTGTAATTTAACTCACAGATGGTGCAGCTGATTGGTTATTTAACTCACTGATGGAGCAGCTGATTGGTTATTTAACTCAGTGATGGTGCAGATGATTGGTTATTTAACTTACCGATGGTGCAGCTGATTGGTTATTTAACTCACTGATGGTGTAGCTAATTGGTTATTTAACTTACCGATGGTGCAGCTGATTGGTTATTTAACTCACTGATGGTGCAGATGTGGTTATTTAACTCACTGATGGTGCAGATGTTGTTATTTAACTCACTGATGGTGCAGATGTGGTTATTTAACTCACTGATGGTGCAGATGTTGTTATTTAACTCACTGATGGTGCAGATGATTGGTTATTTAACTCACCAATGGTGCAGCTGATTGGTTATTTAACTCACCGATGGTGCAGATGTGGTTATTTAACTCACCGATGGTGCAGATGTGGTTATTTAACTCACTGATGGTGCAGATGTGGTTATTTAACTCACTGATGGTGCAGATGTTGTTATTTAACTCACTGATGGTGCAGCTGATTGGTTATTTAACTCACTGATGGGGCAGATGTGGTTATTTAACTCACCGATGGTGCAGATGTGGTTATTTAACTCACCGATGGTGCAGATGTGGTTATTTAACTCACCGATGGTGCAGATGTGGTTATTTAACTCACCGATGGTGCAGATGTGGTTATTTAACTCACTGATGGGGCAGATGTGGTTATTTAATTCACTGATGGGTTAGATGTGGTTATTTAACTCACTGATGGTGCAGCTGATTGTTTATTTAACTCACTGACGGTGCAGCTGATTGGTTATTTAACTCACTGACGGTGCAGATGATTGGTTATTTAACTTACCGATGGTGCAGCTGATTGGTTATTTAACTCACTGATGGTGCAGATGTGGTTATTTAACTCACTGATGGTGCAGATGTGGTTATTTAACTCACCGATGGTGCAGATGTGGTTATTTAACTCACCGATGGTGCAGATGTGGTTATTTAACTCACCGATGGTGCAGATGTGGTTATTTAACTCACCGATGGTGCAGATGTTGTTATTTAACTCACTGATGGTGCAGATGTGGTTATTTAACTCACTGATGGTGCAGATGTTGTTATTTAACTCACTGATGGTGCAGCTGATTGGTTATTTAACTCACGGATGGTGCAGATGTGGTTATTTAACTCACCGATGGTGCAGATGTGGTTATTTAACTCACCGATGGTGCAGATGTGGTTTTTTAACTCACTGATGGTGCAGATGTGGTTATTTAACTCACCGATGGTGCAGATGTGGTTTTTTAACTCACTGATGGTGCAGATGTGGTTATTTAACTCACCGATGGTGCAGATGTGGTTATTTAACTCACCGATGGTGCAGATGTGGTTATTTAACTCACTGATGGGGCAGATGTGGTTATTTAATTCACTGATGGGTTAGATGTGGTTATTTAACTCACTGATGGTGCAGATGTGGTTATTTAACTCACTGATGGTGCAGATGTTGTAATTTAACTCACTGATGGTGCAGATGTGGTTATTTAACTCACTGATGGTGCAGATGTTGTTATGTAACTCACTGATGGTGCAGCTGATTGGTTATTTAACTCACGGATGGTGCAGATGTGGTTATTTAACTCACCGATGGTGCAGCTGATTGGTTATTTAACTCACCAATGGTGCAGATGTGGTTATTTAACTCACTGATGGTGCAGATGTGGTTATTTAACTCACCGATGGTGCAGATGTGGTTATTTAACTCACTGATGGTGCAGATGTGGTTATTTAACTCACCGATGGTGCAGATGTGGTTATTTAACTCACCAATGGTGCAGATGTGGTTATTTAACTCACTGATGGTGCAGATGTGGTTATTTAACTCACCGATGGTGCAGATGTGGTTATTTAACTCACCAGTGGTGCAGATGTGGTTATTTAACTCACCGATTGTGCAGATGTGGTTATTTAACTCCCTGATGGTGCAGATGTGGTTATTTAACTCACTGATGGTGCATATGTTGTTATTTAACTCACCAGTGGTGCAGATGTGGTTATTTAACTCACCGATTGTGCAGATGTGGTTATTTAACTCACTGATGGTGCAGATGTGGTTATTTAACTCACCGATGGTGCAGATGTTGTTATTTAACTCACTGATGGTGCAGATGTGGTTATTTAACTCACCAATGGTGCAGATGTGGTCATTTAACTCACTGATGGTGCAGATGTGTTTTTTTAACTCACTGATGGTGCAGATGTTGTTATTTAACTCACTGATGGTGCAGCTGATTGGTTATTTAACTCACTGATGGTGCAGCTGATTGGTTATTTAACTCACTGATGGTGCAGATTATTGGTTATTTAACTTACCGATGGTGCAGCTGATTGGTTATTTAACTCACTGATGGTGTAGATAATTGGTTATTTAACTTACCGATGGTGCAGCTGATTGGTTATTTAACTCACCGATGGTGTAGCTAATTGGTTATTTAACTCACTGATGGTGCAGCGGATTGGTTATTTAACTTACCGATGGTGCAGCTGGTTGGTTATTTAACTCACAGAGGGTGTAGCTAATTGGTTATTTAACTCACTGATGGTGCAGATGATTGGTTATTTAACTTACCGATGGTGCAGCTGATTGGTTATTTAACTCACTGATGGTGCAGCGGATTGGTTATTTAACTTACCGATGGTGCAGCTGATTGGTTATTTAACTCACTGATGGTGTAGCTGAGTGTCTGCAGGTTTTTAGTTTTTCCTTTCAATTAAGACCTAGACAACCAGGTGAGGGGAGTTCCTTACTAATTAGTTACCTTAATTCATCCATCAAGTAGAAGGGTAGAGCAAAAGCTCGCAGACACTCAGCCCTCTGTGGAATGAGTTTGATACGTGGTGCAGATGATTAGTTATTTAACTCACCGTGGGTGCAGATGATGCTTGTGTTGCGGGCTGTGATTGGCTCCTGGTCGATGTCCAGCAGACACAAGTGTTCTAGGAAGGTGTCGGCCATGCTGGCGTCCAGCTGCTGCTTCTGGATGAAGGAGTCTGGGAGGGGCATGACGTCAGAGTAACGTCTGATACGAGCTAAGAGAGAGAGAGAGAGAAATGTCTATGTTTTTGAAAACTTTTGTGAGCGTAATGTTTACTGTTAATTTCTGATGGTTTATTTACGTTTTAGTTTTTTGTCTATTCCACTTACTTTGGTAATGTAAACCTTTTGAATTAGGAGAGAGAGAGAGAGAGAGAGAGAGAGAGAGAGAGAGAGAGAGAGAGAGAGAGAGAGAGAGAGAGAGAGAGAGAGAGAGAGAGAGAGAGAGAGAGAGAGAGAGAGAGAGAGAGAGAGAGAGAGAGAGCGATGGCCTCAGACTAACAGAACTAAGGCTGGAGAAGGTTAACATGCAGCATTCTGAACAGTGACAATCAAGAGAGGGTGTGAGTGTGTGTGGGGAGGGGGCTAACGTCACGTGACATACAACGTACTGCCATACAGGACAGATGCTGTGACTGGCCACTACATGACATTTACAACCTAACATGGAAATCGTATACAGTGACATTCTGGAGACAAGAAGCAATCTGACAAATGGTTCTAATTTGGAGTCTGTTTTAATTGAACACACACATCAGATGCACAGTCTGTCTGGGTGCTGGTGTCTTTACAAACAAACCCTACAGTACAGTAATAGGGTGCAAAGCTGTCATCAAGGCAAAAGGTGGCTACTTTGAAGAATATCAAATATAAAATACATTTTGATTTATTTAACACTTTTTTGGTTACTACATGATTCCATTAGGTGTTATTTCATAGTTTTGATGTCTTCACTATTATTCTACAATGTAGAAAATAGTAATAATAAAGAAAAATCCTTGAATGAGTAGGTGTGTTGTCTGTGATCTGAACGCCTCACAGGGAAAAAAATAAATAATAAAAAGTTGTACACAAAAAATATTAAAAATACATTTAACACTCAGTCAGCCTGTACTGCTGCTGTCAACACACAAGGCAGGCAGAGAGGAGGAGGAGGAAAGGAAGGACAGATGTTGGTGGACAAGGTCAAACACTTACAACAGTACTGACAACATGTGAGGATGTGAAAAGAGGAGAGAGGAGGAGGGAAGGAGATGTTGGGATGGAGATGGAGGGAAGGAGATGAAGGGATGGATATAGAGGGAAGGAGATGGAGGGAAGGAAATGGAGGGATGGAGATGGAGGGAAGGAGATGGAGGGATGGAGATGGAGGGAGGATAGGGAGGGAAGGAGATGGAGGGAAGGAAATGGAGGGATGGAGATGGAGGGAGGATAAGGAGGGAAGGAGATGGAGGGATGGAGATGGAGGGAGGATAGGGACGGAAGGAAATTGAGGGATGGAGATGGAGAGAGGATAGGGAGGGAAGGAGATGGAGGGAAGGAAATGGAGGGATGGAGATGGAGGGAGGATAAGGAGTGGAGGAGATGGAGGGATGGAGATGGAGGGAGGATAGGGACGGAAGGAAATGGAGGGATGGAGATGGAGGGAGGATAAGGAGGGAAGGAGATGGAGGGAAGGAAATGGAGGGATGGAGATGGAGGGAGGATAAGGAGGGAAGGAAATGGAGGGATGGAGATGGAGGGAGGATAGGGAGGGAAGGAGATGGAGGGAAGGAAATGGAGGGATGGAGATGGAGGGAGGATAAGGAGGGAAGGAGATGGAGGGATGGAGATGGAGGGAGGATAGGGACGGAAGGAAATGGAGGGATGGAGATGGAGAGAGGATAGGGAGGGAAGGAGATGGAGGGAAGGAAATGGAGGGATGGAGATGGAGGGAGGATAAGGAGGGAAGGAAATGGAGGGATGGAGATGGAGAGAGGATAGGGAGGGAAGGAGATGGAGGGAAGGAAATGGAGGGATGGAGATGGAGGGAGGATAAGGAGGGAAGGAAATGGAGGGATGGAGATGGAGGGAGGATAGGGAGGGAAGGAGATGGAGGGAAGGAAATGGAGGGATGGAGATGGAGGGAGTATAAGGAGGGAAGGAGATGGAGGGATGGAAATGGAGGGATGGAGATGGAGGGAGTATAAGGAGGGAAGGAGATGGAGGGATGGAGATGGAGGGAGGATAAGGAGGGAAGGAGATGGAGGGATGGAGATGGAGAGAGGATAGGGAGGGAAGGAGATGGAGGGAAGGAAATGGAGGGATGGAGATGGAGGGAGGATAAGGAGGGAAGGAGATGGAGGGATGGAGATGGAGGGAGGATAGGGAGTAAAGGAGAGTAGCTCAATACTCAAGGTGCCCCCTAAACGGTGGAAAGGAGAAGGAGGAAAAGAGGGAGCTGACAAACATGCTGGTCCTGGGAGGTGGTCTAGCACTGAGAGAGAGAGAGAGAGAGAGAGAGAGAGAGAGAGAGAGAGAGAGAGAGAGAGAGAGAGAGAGAGAGAGAGAGAGAGAGAGAGAGAGAGAGAGAGAGAGAGAGAGAGAGAGAGAGAGAGAGAGAGAGAGAGAGAGAGAGAGAGAGAGAGAGAGAGAGAGAGAGAGAGAGAGAGAGAGAGAGAGAGAGAGAGAGAGAGAGAGAGAGAGAGAGAGAGAGAGAGAGAGACCTCTTAGCTTGTTGAGGTCTGTGATGTGCTTGTCAGTCTGTGTGTGTGTCCTTTGGGATGTCTAGGCACGGTGCTCTCTTTCTCCATCCCCTCTATCACGCTCTCCATCACGCTCCCCATCACGCTCCCCATCACGCTCTCCATCACGCTCTCCATCACGCTCTCCATCACGCTCTCCATCACGCTCTCCATCATTCTCTCCCTCTGTCTCCTTTCTGTGACCCAATTCCGATGCCCTGCTGCACACATTATTAAGTGTTCCACAGAGCTCTACCTCTGACACATCGCACACACACCTCACAAAATGATATTATCACAATATTTAGGTGCCGATACGATATGTATTGTGATTCTCACGATTCTACATGTATTGCGATTAGATACTGCAGTTTTATTGTGATTTGAGGTTCCAGACATATTGCTCACTATGTCTGCCGCAGAGGCACAAGAGATAGCATCAGAAAATGAATTTTGATCAGTCATGCTGAAAGCATGTTGGCTCTCTATTTAAAAAGAAAATGGAGAACAAGCGATAGGATGAAAAATACCTGAGTTTTGACACTGGTACTGTCAACTAGTGCAAGATAACGCTGCCTACAGTAGCAAAAATGTTTTACTAAACAATACTTGGGGTCAAATATCGATATAATATCTTACACCACTAATATTGCGATATGTAACTGTATCGATTTTTAGCCCCATCACTAATTCACACACTCACACACACAGAAACAAACTGAAACTTTTTACTGACCAAAACAGACACCTGTTCTGGCTGACTGTAAGGCTGAGATTAGGTCCCAACACTGTGTTGCAATGTACAGATCAGTGCATGCCTTCCATAGAGGAGAGATATGGTTGGTGTGTGGACATGACATACTGACAATAGCTGAAAAAGTCTTCTATGTATGAGGAAGATAAGGCAATGTCTAGCGTGTGTGTGTGTGCGCGTGCGCGTGCGCGTGCGTGTGTGTGCGTGCGTGCGTGCGTGTGTGTGTGTTCCTGGACAGTCAATGAACCTCAGGTTATCCTGACCAACCACCACTGTGCTCTGGGTCAACTCCTGGCAATGCAAATCTAACTGCCTAATTCTGGTATACAACCCTCAACATTTAACCACCAAACAACCAACAATAACTATTATAACACAACCAAAATTCATACAATAACATTCTTACGATATTACGCTTGATGCTTCCTGAATGATGATAAGCAGACTAGAAAAATTCTGCTGAGGACTGTAGAAAATTGGTTTTGCATCAATGACTTCTATGAGTCATATGACCTTGGAATAAAACGTCGCTGTCTGATCTCCAAAATATAAACTTTTCAGGAAAAAAACAAATCATATTTTTCCCATTAACAAACATGCAATTGTGAAACTACAGAAGCTAATTTAAATAAAAATGTTATGTACATTTTTATTACATTTTTATCTTGGTCCTGAAATGTTCAGAGTACACTGAGGGGTGTTACCACTTTCAATAAAGGTAAAAACAATAACAAATCGACCAAGTTGCAAGGTTTTCATCAGGCAGCGACTAAAAAGAGAATAGATGTACAACCACTGTAGAAGATTCTGTTCCACCTGATCTTGAGTCAAGGTCGAATGTCTGAAAGACGTCAACTCCAATGTGGTCACTATAGCAACAGAAAGTGGCTAGTGTGGGTGAACCTATTTAACCTTTAATCAGCCAGGTAACACTTCAATCTTCTATTACATTAATGGAGAAGTTTAAAGGTTAACCCCCTGTATGCTAGCAGCTCTACAGACTTACCTCCCATCTTGACCCAAAGCTTTTTCAGACTCCAACTGTACTAGCCTTTCACGTCTGTCTGTCTGTCTGTCTGTCTGTCTGTCTGTCTGTCTGTCTGTCTGTCTTTTTTCTCAGTCATTGCTCAATCTCTAAACTTTCACTAATTTCCTCCCTCTCCCCCTCCTCTCTACACCCCTCAGCCCAATCTACTGTAAACATTCACAATGTCCACTCCATTTGACACAGAGGTCAGCCTGGATGATCATGTAATAGCCATAGTGACTTTTTCACTATTGATCACATGGTTTTGTTTTTCTTCATCTAGGGTTATGGTCAGGGTTAGGTTGGGGTTACGGTCAGGGTTATGGTCAGGGTTAGGTTGGAGTTACAGTCAGGGTTAAGGTCAGGGTTAGGTTGGAGTTACGGTCAGGGTTAAGGTCAGGGTTAGGTCAGGGTTAGGTCAGGGTTAAGGTCAGGGTTAAGGTCAGGGTTAGGTCAGGGTTAAGGTCAGGGTTAAGGTCAGGGTTAGGTTGGAGTTACGGTCAGGGTTACGGTCAGGGTTAAGGTCAGGGTTAGGTTGGGGTTACAGTCAGGGTTAAGGTCAGGGTTAGGTTGGGGTTACGGTCAGGGTTAAGGTCAGGGTTAGGTCAGGGTTAAATCAGGGTTAAGGTCAGGGTTAAGGTCAGGGTTAGGTTGGAGTTACAGTCAGGGTTAAGGTCAGGGTTAGGTTGGAGTTACGGTCAGGGTTACGGTCAGGGTTAAGGTCAGGGTTAGGTTGGAGTTACGGTCAGGGTTAAGGTCAGGGTTAGGTTGGAGTTACGGTCAGGGTTAAGGTCAGGGTTAGGTCAGGGTTAGGTCAGGGTTAAGGTCAGGGTTAAGGTCAGGGTTAGGTCAGGGTTAAGGTCAGGGTTAAGGTCAGGGTTAAGGTCAGGGTTAAGGTCAGGGTTAAGGTCAGGGTTAAGGTCAGGGTTAGGTTGGAGTTACAGTCAGGGTTAAGGTCAGGGTTAAGGTCAGGGTTAGGTTGGAGTTACGGTCAGGGTTAAGGTCAGGGTTAAGGTCAGGGTTAAGGTCAGGGTTAAGGTCAGGGTTAGGTTGGAGTTACGGTCAGGGTTAAGGTCAGGGTTAAGGTCAGGGTTAAGGTCAGGGTTAGGTTGGAGTTACGGTCAGGGTTAAGGTCAGGGTTAGGTTGGAGTTACGGTCAGGGTTAAGGTCAGGGTTAGGTTGGAGTTACGGTCAGGGTTACGGTCAGGGTTAAGGTCAGGGTTAAGGTCAGGGTTAGGTCAGGGTTAAGGTCAGGGTTAAGGTCAGGGTTAAGGTCAGGGTTAGGCTGGAGTTACAGTCACACTTATCTGAGAACTGAAGAAGGCTAATGTAATCTACAGTTTGATACAAGGTAGTTAAAGGATTATAAACACAGTAAATAGTCTGGGTCAATAGAGATACCTGTTCACAGACATTATACTGTACTGTGTCTTTATACATGTAAAGCTTATTGTAAACCAACATGGGTAACCAGGAAGAAAAATCTGGACTTGGGTCAAGTCACGCACACACACACACACACACTAATTAACACACACAGTCTTGTTTAACTAACCTTGTGGGGACACAAGTGCTGAGAAAATAGTGCTTTTTGAGGTCAGTTTGGTTTCGGTTCCTTATTAAAAATAATTATCATGGTTTTCGGTTTCGATTTGTTTTAAATTGACATTAAATGCACTATGCATTCTGTGGGTTGAATGCTGTAACAACACAGAATAAAACAATACAAGTCCCATGATGGCAGTGAATGCCCATTACCACTTATCACTTATTAACCGTCGTTCATTCACAATACTTTACTTTAGTCAAATATTTATTTTATTTGGGGCGGCAGCGTAGCCTAGTGGTTAGAGTGTTGGACTAGTAACCGGAAGGTTGCAAGTTCAAATCCCCGAGCTGACAAGGTACAAATCTGTCGTTCTGCCTCTGAACAGGCAGTTAACCCACTGTTCCTAGGCCGTCATTGAAAATAAGAATTTGTTCTTAACTGACTTGCCTAGTTAAATAAAGATAAATAAATAAATAAAATAATTTGATGACTTTGTTATTTCATTCCATGTCACCATGGACACCATGTGACAAAATCATTATTTTAGTAGTTCTCCAAAGTAAATAAGGCATACTTTTATGACTGCTGAATACCAACTATCAATCACTTAGATCATGTATTTTCAGGTAGAGATACCTCTCGAAGCAACTGCTCTCTATCCTTCTCGCACGTTCTCTCTTCTCTCTGTCTCTGTCAAGGAGGTCTCCATATCTGCTCCACACAGACTGAGACCGGACAAGTAAGCGGGTGCTCAATGGATTACGTCATTGTAGGTGATTACCACACCGGTGCCCCCACACTCTGTACCGGTATCCCCTGTACAAAGCCCCGCTATTGTTATTTACTGCTGCTCTTTAATTATTTGTTATTCTTATCTCTTACTTTTTTTTAGGTATTTTCTTAAAACTGCATTGTTGGTTAAGGGCTTGTAAGTAAGCACACAAACACACACACGCACGTACGCACAAACACGCACGCACGCACACACATGCACAAACACACACACACTTGTGTAGCTACCCTGAAAAGCCAACAGACAGAGGGTGTAAATCAGTAGCCAGAACACAAACAGACCTTTGTGCTGGAGTTGACTAGAGAGAATGTACACTGTGAAGTCACTCCCCTGGACTCCAGAACACAGCTAGATACATACAGCACACATAATGTGACATAACACCCTGTCAAAATACATGACATACAGCACACATAATGTGACATAACACCCTGTCAAAATACATGACATACAGCACACATAATGTGACATAACACCCTGTCAAAATACATGACATACAGCACACATAATGTGACATAACACCCTGTCAAAATGCATGACATACAGCACACATAATGTGACATAACACCCTGTCAAAATGCATGACATACAGCACACATAATGTGACATAACACCCTGTCAAAATACATGACATACAGCACACATAATGTGACATAACACCCTGTCAAAATGCATGATATACAGCTCATTTAGATGCAACACAGCCTTTGGCATCAAGTCCTAATATATTAGCCATCATTTCAGTACTGACTTCATTCTTCAAGTGGCCTAAACTAGTATTTTACAGGATGGCCAGTAATTAAAGGGTTACATAGCCATTATTGCTGAAGTTTCAGTTTCAGCCCATATCATCCAATTTATCTCAAACCTGTTTTGCAATAGATTTAATGCGACGCCAAACAATAAACTGACTATTATGACATTTTCATCCAGTGACTTGGGATGGGATGAACAGAATGTTATAGAACTAATCACAAACTAAAACTGACCAAAACTGTCATAAAAACTTCCTTCCCTTTGAGCAGTATGTACACAATGTGTCACCATGGCCTTTGAAGAAGAAAGAATTGGCGCACAGTTGAGTTTAGCAGCCTGGTGAGTTTAGCAGCCGGTTGAGTTTAGCAGCCTGGTGAGTTTAGCAGCCTGGTGAGTTTAGCAGCCTGTTGAGTTTAGCAGCCTGGTGAGTTTAGCAGCCTGTTGAGTTTAGCAGCCTGGTGAGTTTAGCAGCCTGGTGAGTTTAGCAGCCTGTTGAGTTTAGCAGCCTGGTGAGTTTAGCAGCCTGGTGAGTTTAGCAGCCTGTTGAGTTTAGCAGCCTGTTGAGTTTAGCAGCCTGGTGAGTTTAGCAGCCTGTTGAGTTTAGCAGCCTGTTGAGTTTAGCAGCCTGGTGAGTTTAGCAGCCTGTTGAGTTTAGCAGCCGGTTGAGTTTAGCAGCCTGGTGAGTTTAGCAGCCTGGTGAGTTTAGCAGCCTGTTGAGTTTAGCAGCCTGGTGAGTTTAGCAGCCTGGTGAGTTTAGCAGCCTGTTGAGTTTAGCAGCCGGTTGAGTTTAGCAGCCTGGTGAGTTTAGCAGCCTGGTGAGTTTAGCAGCCTGGTGAGTTTAGCAGCCGGTTGAGTTTAGCAGCCTGGTGAGTTTAGCAGCCGGTTGAGTTTAACAGCCGGTTGAGTTTAGCAGCCTGTTGAGTTTAGCAGCCTGGTGAGTTTAGCAGCCGGTTGAGTTTAGCAGCCTGGTGAGTTTAGCAGCCTGGTGAGTTTAGCAGCCTGGTGAGTTTAGCAGCCGGTTGAGATTAGCAGCCTGGTGAGTTTAGCAGCCTGGTGAGTTTAGCAGCCTGTTGAGTTTAGCAGCCTGTTGAGTTTAGCAGCCTGGTGAGTTTAGCAGCCTGGTGAGTTTGGCAGCCGGTTGAGTTTATCAGCCGGGTGAGTTTAGCAGCCTGGTGAGTTTAGCAGCCGGTTGAGTTTAGCAGCCTGTTGAGTTTAGCAGCCTGTTGAGTTTAGCAGCCTGGTGAGTTTAGCAGCCGGTTGAGTTTAGCAGCCGGTTGAGTTTAGCAGCCTGGTGAGTTTAGCAGCCTGTTGAGTTTAGCAGCCTGTTGAGTTTAGCAGCCTGGTGAGTTTAGCAGCCTGTTGAGTTTAGCAGCCGGTTGAGTTTAGCAGCCTGGTGAGTTTAGCAGCCTGGTGAAATTAGCAGCCTGGTGAGTTTAGCAGCCGGTTGAGATTAGCAGCCTGGTGAGTTTAGCAGCCTGGTGAGTTTAGCAGCCTGGTGAGTTTAGCAGCCTGTTGAGTTTAGCAGCCGGTTGAGTTTAGCAGCCTGGTGAGTTTAGCAGCCGGTTGAGTTTAGCAGCCTGGTGAGTTTAGCAGCCTGTTGAGTTTAGCAGCCTGGTGAGTTTAGCAGCCTGTTGAGTTTAGCAGCCTGGTGAGTTTAGCAGCCTGGTGAGTTTAGCAGCCGGTTGAGTTTAGCAGCCTGGTGAGTTTAGCAGCCTGGTGAGTTTATCAGCCTGGTGAGTTTAGCAGCCTGGTGAGTTTAGCAGCCTGTTGAGTTTAGCAGCCGGTTGAGTTTAGCAGCCTGTTGAGTTTAGCAGCCTGGTGAGTTTAGCAGCCGGTTGAGTTTAGCAGCCGGTTGAGTTTAGCAGCCTGGTGAGTTTAGCAGCCTGTTGAGTTTAGCAGCCTGTTGAGTTTAGCAGCCTGGTGAGTTTAGCAGCCTGTTGAGTTTAGCAGCCTGGTGAGTTTAGCAGCCGGTTGAGTTTAGCAGCCTGGTGAGTTTAGCAGCCTGGTGAGTTTAGCAGCCTGGTGAGTTTAGCAGCCTGTTGAGTTTAGCAGCCTGGTGAGTTTAGCAGCCGGTTGAGTTTAGCAGCCTGGTAAGTTTAGCAGCCTGGTGAGTTTAGCAGCCGGTTGAGTTTAGCAGCCGGTTGAGTTTAGCAGCCTGGTGAGTTTAGCAGCCGGTTGAGTTTAGCAGCCTGGTGAGTTTAGCAGCCTGTTGAGTTTAGCAGCCTGGTGAGTTTAGCAGCCTGGTGAGTTTAGCAGCCTGTTGAGTTTAGCAGCCTGTTGAGTTTAGCAGCCTGGTGAGTTTAGCAGCCGGTTGAGTTTAGCAGCCTGGTGAGTTTAGCAGCCTGGTGAGTTTAGCAGCCTGGTGAGTTTAGCAGCCGGTTGAGTTTAGCAGCCTGGTGAGTTTAGCAGCCTGGTGAGTTTAGCAGCCTGTTGAGTTTAGCAGCCTGGTGAGTTTAGCAGCCTGTTGAGTTTAGCAGCCGGTTGAGTTTAGCAGCCTGGTGAGTTTAGCAGCCTGGTGAGTTTAGCAGCCTGGTGAGTTTAGCAGCCGGTTGAGTTTAGCAGCCTGTTGAGTTTAGCAGCCTGGTGAGTTTAGCAGCCTGTTGAGTTTAGCAGCCTGGTGAGTTTAGCAGCCGGTTGAGTTTAGCAGCCTGGTGAGTTTAGCAGCCGGTTGAGTTTAAAAGCCTGGTGAGTTTAGCAGCCGGTTGAGTTTAGCAGCCTGGTGAGTTTAGCAGCCGGTTGAGTTTAGCAGCCTGGTGAGTTTAGCAGCCTGTTGAGTTTAGCAGCCTGGTGAGTTTAGCAGCCTGGTGAGTTTAGCAGCCTGTTGAGTTTAGCAGCCTGTTGAGTTTAGCAGCCTGGTGAGTTTAGCAGCCTGGTGAGTTTAGCAGCCTGTTGAGTTTAGCAGCCTGTTGAGTTTAGCAGCCTGGTGAGTTTAGCAGCCTGGTGAGTTTAGCAGCCTGGTGAGTTTAGCAGCCGGTTGAGTTTAGCAGCCTGGTGAGTTTAGCAGCCTGGTGAGTTTAGCAGCCTGTTGAGTTTAGCAGCCTGGTGAGTTTAGCAGCCTGTTGAGTTTAGCAGCCGGTTGAGTTTAGCAGCCTGGTGAGTTTAGCAGCCTGGTGAGTTTAGCAGCCTGGTGAGTTTAGCAGCCGGTTGAGTTTAGCAGCCTGTTGAGTTTAGCAGCCTGGTGAGTTTAGCAGCCTGTTGAGTTTAGCAGCCTGGTGAGTTTAGCAGCCTGGTGAGTTTAGCAGCCTGTTGAGTTTAGCAGCCTGTTGAGTTTAGCAGCCTGTTGAGTTCAGCAGCCTGGTGAGTTTAGCAGCCTGGTGAGTTTAGCAGCCTGGTGAGTTTAGCAGCCGTTGAGTTTAGCAGCCTGTTGAGTTTAGCAGCCGGTTGAGTTTAGCAGCCAGGTGAGTTTAGCAGCCTGGTGAGTTTAGCAGCCTAAACTTGGCAGAGCTCTGGCAGAGTATTTTTTTTTTTTACTTGAAATGGTTGCAGGGATTGTGCGATTCAGCTAATTATTGTAACAGCATGCATTCACAACGAATGACAAAGATATTCCAGAAGTCTAACTGTTGTAAAAAAAGATATAATAATAAAGAGAGAGAGACTGAATAGCTCAAATTGAAAGATATACCTAGAGGAAGAAGAACACCAGCCTGAGAGTTTCAGGCAGCAGCAACGAAGACAACTTTGCGGATGTGGAGACGCGAATAGCACCAGGTTCGAAAAATAATAATTTCAATCATTTGTTTATGTAGTTTAGCTGTGGGTTTTACCGTCATCTTGTGGACACCATCGATTATCTCTGATAATTGTTTGCGGCTTTTGATGGGAGAAATCCATTTGTATTCGGGAGAGTGAAATTAGTTAATCTTCTTCATGTCTAAGTATATCTATCCCGCTGTAACAAACCTTAATCAACATCTAAAAAACAAATGAACAAGAAAACACTGGCCTTTTCATTGACCAAAAATAGGACTTTATTATTATTTGATGTTTTCATGTGGACCATATGGTAAGGATGTTGGTGAGTTCATTGACGATTACCTGGTATAATGGATTGATAAAAGGATTGATTTGTTTGGTTGGTTAAACGATTGGTGTGTGTGTGTGTGTGTGTGTGTGTGTGTGTGTGTGTGTGTGTGTGTGTGTGTGTGTGTGTGTGTGTGTGTGTGTGTGTGTGTGTGTGTGTGTGTGTGTGTGTGTGTGTGTGTGTGTGTGTGTGGGTGTGTGTCAGAGTGTGCTGAAGGTGATGCGTGGCGGGGTTTCAGGCTGGAGGATTAGGGTGTATTTAGTGCTGAGCTCCTCTGAAGACGACACACTGAGACGGAAACTCAACAGGATCTACAGAGAGGGAGAGAGAGGGAGAGAAAATGAGGGGTAAGAAGGGGGAGGCGAAGGAGAAAGGGGGACTCATTAGCATAGATTCAACTAATCTTCTCCAGACTTCACTTCTTCACTCTCATCATGTCTTTCCTTCTCACACCATTCTCTCCTTTTTGACATCCCTCTCTTCCTTTTCCCCATTTCCTTTGCTTTCCCATCTCCCTCTCTGTCAAACCTCCATCCCTCACGTGCATCAGTAGCAGCTGCATTTCGTTCTCAGCGATCCTCCTGCCAACACACTGCCTGGCCCCGAATCCAAACGCCAGGGAGCGTAACCCTCCACCCCCTCCAGGCCCCTCTCCAGACTCCTGAGCCCCCCAGCGACCAGGGTCAAAACGCTCCGGATCCTAAAACACGTCTCGACTTCTCCCCAGAGGATACAGACACGCCTGGACACATGTCTGAGAGAGCGAGTTGGAGGGAAAGAGGAGGAGGGAGAAAGGGGAATGAGAGGAAGAGAAAGACAGGGGGAGGGAGAGAGAGAGAGAGCGAGAGAGAGGAAGAGAGAGAGAGGGAGATAAAGAAAAAAGAGAAAGAGGGCAGGGGGAAAGAGCGTGAGAGGTAAAGAATGAGAGAGGGAAAGAGAGAGAGAGATGGAGGAGAATTGAGAGAGGATTAATTTCACTGATATATGCATCATGTTCAAGTGAGGATTAGTGAGTTTGTGTGTGTGTGTGTGTGTGTGTGTGTGTGTGTGCGTGCGTGCGTGCGTGCGTGCGTGCGTGCGTGTGTGTGTGTGTGCGTGCGTGCGTGTGTGTCAGAGACTGATCTCATCCCAGCAGGTATGTGGTAGTTCTGGATGGTGATGTCTCTGACTGGATGTCTCTGGACAGTGATCCCCACTGGATATAACCTTTACCACACAGCACACACAGACAGACATGTACAGATTACAAATAACTATCAAACTGAAAAATATTGATCTCTAAAATGAATGCAGACATTCTCTGTACCTGAGGGTCTCCTTGACGAGTCCCTTGAGTAGTGGCACCCCCTGTAGGGCCTTGTAGGCATCACCACTGGCTCTTGCCCACGCTGCCCGCACCTTTTTATTTTTATTTTATTTTACCGTTATTTTACCAGGTAAGTTGACTGAGAACACATTCTCATTTGCAGCAACGACCTGGGGAATAGTTACAGGGGAGAGGAGGGGGATGAATGAGCCAATTGTAAACTGGGGATTATTAGGTGACCATGATGGTTTGAGGGCCAGATTGGGAATTTAGCCAGGACACCGGGGTTAACACCCCTACTCTTACGATAAGTGCCATGGGATCTTTAATGACCTCAGTGAGTCAGGACACCCGTTTAACGTCCCATCCGAAAGACGGCACCCTACACAGGGCAGTGTCCCCAATCACTGCCCTGGGGCATTGGGATATTTTATTAGACCAGAGGAAAGAGTGCCTCCTACTGGCCCTCCAATACCACTTCCAGCAGCATCTGGTCTCCCATCCAGGGACTGACCAGGACCAACCCTGCTTAGCTTCAGAAGCAAACCAGCAGTGGTATGCAGGGTGGTATGCTGCTGGCTGACCTCTGACCTGTTCCTGCACTGCCGTGTTACGACCCAACTCGTACAGGGCAAACTGCAGGGGCACCACTGTCTGAGGATACACACATACTCATTTCACATTCCAAGATATAAGTGGGGCAAGACAGATTCTGTACACACATCAAACACACACACTGAGCATACTCTGAGCTTTAGACACACACACATACCACACATGCACTCACCGTGTCCACTCCCCCGGCCATGAGTTCAGTGATGTTGGCTCTAATGAGCTCCAGAGACAACTGTCCTTTATCCATCAGCTGACCCAGGATCCCTGTGAACTCTCCCTCTGTACCCCCACTACCACCTCCTGCAGCCTGGGTGGAGCGCAGACGCTGGACTCCTCTCTGGATCCTTTTCTCAGCTGGAGGTAGGAAAGGGGAACAGGACAGTGAAACGGGGAAGGTGAGGGGGGACAGCAGTGAGGAGAGAGAATGAGGGAGATGAGTCAGTTCAAGGTGGGAGAGGGGTTGAGAGAAGAGAAGGAGAGGGGTTGAGAGGAGAGAAGGAGAGGGCAGGAGGGAATGAATGGTAGTGAATGTGGGGAGAAGTGTTGTCATTACTATAATTAGTTTATCATTGTTTTATTCCTTTGGGGGATGATTGTCTTCTATGTGTCTGTCTCACCGTGGCTGAAGATGTGGTCCCATGCAGTGGCGTGTTGTGTCCAAAGGGGGGAGCCCAGGCGCCACAGCAGACGGGGGGGCAGGTAGAGGAGAGGAGGGGTGGTGGCCAACATTCTCTCAACTGCAAAAATAAACTTCTGAGACTCCTGGGAGGGAGAGGTGGAGAAGAGACCGATACGCTCTCCATACAGGACATGACAACTGGCTGGAGAAAGAGAACGAGAGAAAAAGTGAGAAACAGAGATTTTGAGATGAAGTAGAATGGAGAAAGGTAGAGAAGAAAGAAAGCGAAGATAGATATTAACTTCAGAACCCCCCGTCCATACAGTTTATCTGAAGTTCTTATCAGTGGTCGACTCTACTGTATCTCAACAGGCTGTATCTTCGATATTCAGATACCTTGGATCACCTAAAAGACACAGGCAGACAGACAGACAGACAGACAGACAGACAGACAGACAGACAGACAGACAGACAGACAGACAGAACATCCATCATGTGACATGTTAGTTCTACATTAGAGCCACGTCAGTCACAGGGATAGAGTTTCCGTCTATCTATTCCCTCTCTGATGTAGCTAAGCAGCTGGCCCTGTCTAACTGTCATAGAATTATGGGATGCTGTCTAAGAGCATCATAATGTTTTTTTGGGTCAAACCGCAATAGCGCCGTAAACTCTCCCTAAGGCTGTGTGTGGAGTGAGCCAATCTAAAATAATGATCCTCCCACGAATAGATGCATTCACACGCACACACGCACGCACGCACGCACGCACGCACGCACACACACACACACACACACACACACACACACACACACACACACACACACACACACACACACACACACACACACACACACACACACACACACACACACACACACACTAATTTGTCACATTCCAGACAGGCACATCAAAGCTGCTCTCAAAGAGCATGGCGAGAATATCCTTCCAGATAATCTCTAACAGGCTCTATTTAAACATTTACTTTTACTATTCTCTCATTCCATAGGATGTGCCCTAACGGAATACGGGTAAGAGAATGTTGATGAGAGATCATTGATGTCTAAAGTATTTTGAAGTAAAGTCTATTTTGAAGTGAGTGAGAGAGAAAGACTGAGACAGAGGGAGAAGAGAGACAGAGAGAGAGAGAGAGAGAGAGAGAGAGAGAGAGAGAGAGAGAGAGAGAGAGAGAGAGAGAGAGAGAGAGAGAGACAAATTTGACCCCAATATCTACCGGGGGATAGTCAACAGCAATCTTGGGAAAATCCTCTGCATTATCATTAACAGCAGACTCGTACATTTCCTCAGTGAAAACAATGTACTGAGCAAATGTCAAATGGGCTTTTTGCCAAATTACTGTACAACAGACCACATATTCACCCTGCACACCTTAATTGACAAACCAAAACAAAGGCAAGTCTTCTCATGCTTTGTTGATATCAAAAAAACTTTTGACTCAATTTGCCACGAGGGTCTTCTAAACAAATTGATGGAAAGTGGTGTTGGGGGAAGAACATGCAACATTATAAAATCCATGTACACAAACAACAAGGGTGCGGTTAAAATTGGCAAAAACACATCAATTTCTTTCCACAGGGCCGTGGGGTGAGACAGCGATGCAGCTTAAGCCTCACCCTCTTAATCATATATATAAATGAATTGGCGAGGGCACTAGAACAGTCTGCAGCACCCAGCCTCACCCTACTAGAATCTGAAGTCAAATGTCTACTGTTTGCTGATGATCTGGTGCTTCTGTCCCCAACCAGAATGATGCACATCAGCATCTGCACATCCATCCCTCCAGTGTTAATGCTAAATTTTAATTATTTCCCCTCTAGTGCCTATTTATTGCCTAACTCCCTACTCTTCTACATTTGCACACACTGTACATAGATGTTTCTATTTTTCTTTTCTTTTGTGTTATTGACTGTCCGTTTGTCACGTTCCTGACCTGTTTTCTGTTAGTTTGTGTATGTGTTAGCTGGTCAGGACGTGAGTTTGGGTGGGCAGTCTATGTTTTCTGTTTCTATGTTGGTTTAAGGGTGACCTGATATGGCTCTCAATTAGAGGCAGGTGGTTTTCATTTCCTCTGATTGAGAGCCATATTAAGGTAGGTGTTTTCACACTGTTTGTTTGTGGGTGGTTGTCTCCTGTGTCAGTATGTATGTTCGTGCCACACGGGACTGTAGCGTTTGTTTGTAGTCGTGTACCTGTTCGTGCGTTCTTCACGTTATATGTAAGTTCGTGTCCAGGTCTGTTTTCATCGTTTATTTGTTTTGTAGTTGATTCAAGTATAGTTCGTTTTCTGTCTACGTCGTGTTTGTTGTTTTGTCGTGTCTTAAATAAATCATGTCATCATACCTCGCTGCACATTGGTCTTCAGATCCCTCTCTCCTCTCCTCGTCTGAGGAGGAGGAGGATTTAGAGTATCGTTACACCGTTTGTTTATGTGTAACTCTGTGTTTTTATTTGTGTTGCTTTGCTTTATCTTGGCCAGGTCGCAGTTGTAAATGAGAAATTGTTCACAACTGGCCTACCTGGTTAAATAAAGGTGAAATAAATTAAATAAATTAAAAATACATTTTAAAAAACCAAGGAGGGCCTACAGCAGCACCTAGAACTTCTGCACAGAATCTGTCAGACCTTGGCCCTGACGGTAAATCTCAGTAAGACAAAAAGAATGGTGTTCCAAAAAAGGACCAGTTGCCAGGACACCGTTGCCCTAGAGCACACAAAAACTATACATACTTCGGCCTTAACATCAGCGCCACGGGTAACTTCCACAAAGCTGTGAACGATTTGAGAGACAAGGCAATGTCTATGCCATCAAAAGGAAGATAAAATTTGACATACCAATTATGATCTGGCTAAAAATACTTAAATCAGTTATAGGACCCATTGCCCTTCATGGTTGTGAGGCAGCAATATTTGTGACCTGTTGCCACAAGAAAAGGGCTCCTGAGTGGCGCAGTGGTCTAAGGCACTGCATCTCAGTGCTAGAGACGTCACTACAGACACCCTGGTTTGAATGCAGGCTGGATCACAACCTGCTGTGATTGGGAGTTCCATAGGGCGGCGCACAATTGGTCCAGCGTCGTCCGGGTTTGACCGGTGTAGGCCGTCATTGTAAATAAGAATTTGTTCTTAACATGCTGGTCATTTATGAACATTTGAACGTCTTGGCCATGTTCTGTTATAATCTCCACCCGGCACAGCCAGAAGAGGACTGGCCACCCCTCATAGCCTGGTTCCTCTCTAGGTTTCTTCCTAGGTTTTGGCCTGTCTAGGGAGGTTTTTCTGACTTGCCTAGTTAAAGAAAGGGCAACCAGTGAAGAACAAACACCCTTGTAAATGTCGTTTATTTATTTTCCCTTTTGTACTTTAACTATTTGCACATTGTTACAATACTGTATATAGACATAACATGACATTTATTCCTTTAGAACTTTTGCGAGTGCAGTGTTTACTGTACATTTTTTTATTGTTTATTTCACATTTGTTTATTTAATATGCTTAAACATATGTTTCCCATGCCAATAAAGCCCCTTGAATTGAAATTAACGGAATTGAGAGAGAGAGGGAGAGAGAGAGAGAGAGAGAGAAAGAGAAAGAGAAAGAGAGAGAGAGAGAGAAGAGAGAGAGAGAGAGAGATTCATCCCCACCAACACATCCACACTAACACATCCCCACTAACACATCCACACTAACACATCCCCACCAACACATCCACACTAACACATCCACACTAACACATCCCAACAAACACATCCACACTAACACATCCCCACCAACACATCCACACCAACACATCCACACCAACACATCCATACCAACACATCCACACTAACACATCCACACTAACACATCCAAACTAACACATCCCCACCAACACATCCACACTAACACATCCAAACTAACACATCCCCACCAACACATCCACACTAACACATCCACACTAACACATCCCCACCAACACATCCACACTAAAACATCCACACTAACACATCCACACTAAAACATCCACACTAACACATCCCCACTAACACATCCACAGTAACACATCCCCACTAACACATCCACACTAACACATCCAAACTAACACATCCACACTAACACATCCACACTAACACATCCCCACTAACACATCCACACTAGCACATCCACACTAACACATCCACACTAACACATCCCCACCAACACATCCACACTAACACATCCACACTAACACATCCACACTAACACATCCACACTAACACATCCACACCAACACATCCACACTAACACATCCACACTAACACATCCACACCAACACATCCACACTAAAACATCCACACTAACACATCCACACCAACACATCCACACCAACACATCCACACCAACACATCCACACCAACACATCCACACCAACACATCCACACCAACACATCCACACTAACACATCCACACCAACACATCCACACCAACACATCCACACCAACACATCCACACCAACACATCCACACTAACACATCCACACTAACACATCCACACTAACACATCCACACTAACACATCCACACTAAGACATCCACACTAACACACATCCACACCAACACATCCACACTAACACATCCACACTAACACATCCACAGTAACACATCCACACTACCACATCCACACTAATACATCCACACCAACACATCCACACTAACACATCCACACCAACACATCCACACTAACACATCCACACTACCACATCCACACCAACACATCCACACTAACACATCCACACTAACACATCCACACCAACACATCCACACTAACACATCCACACTACCACATCCACACCAACACATCCACACCAACACATCCACACTAACACATCCACACTAACACATCCACACTAACACATCCACACTAACACATCCACACCAACACATCCACACCAACACATCCACACCAACACATCCACACCAACACATCCACACTAACACATCCCCACCAACACATCCACACTAACACATCCACACTAACACATCCACACTAACACATCCACACTAACACATCCACACCAACACATCCACACTAACACATCCACACCAACACATCCACACTAAAACATCCACACTAACACATCCACACCAACACATCCACACCAACACATCCACACCAACACATCCACACCAACACATCCACACCAACACATCCACACCAACACATCCACACTAACACATCCACACCAACACATCCACACCAACACATCCACACCAACACATCCACACCAACACATCCACACTAACACATCCACACTAACACATCCACACTAACACATCCACACTAACACATCCACACTAAGACATCCACACTAACACACATCCACACCAACACATCCACACCAACACATCCACACTACCACATCCACACTAACACATCCACACCAACACATCCACACTAACACATCCACACTAACACATCCACACTAACACATCCACACTACCACATCCACACTAATACATCCACACCAACACATCCACACTAACACATCCACACCAACACATCCACACTACCACATCCACACCAACACATCCACACTAACACATCCACACTAACACATCCACACCAACACATCCACACTAACACATCCACACTACCACATCCACACCAACACATCCACACAAACACATCCACACTAACACATCCACACTAACACATCCACACTAACACATCCACACTAACACATCCACACTAACACATCCACACTAACACATCCACACCAACACATCCACACCAACACATCCACACCAACACATCCACACCAACACATCCACACTAACACATCCCCACTAACACATCCACACTAACACATCCCCACCAACACATCCACACTAACACATCCACACTAACACATCCCAACAAACACATCCACACTAACACATCCCCACCAACACATCCACACCAACACATCCACACCAACACATCCATACCAACACATCCACACTAACACATCCACACTAACACATCCAAACTAACACATCCCCACCAACACATCCACACTAACACATCCACACTAACACATCCCCACCAACACATCCACACTAAAACATCCACACTAACACATCCACACTAAAACATCCACACTAACACATCCCCACTAACACATCCACACTAACACATCCCCACTAACACATCCACACTAACACATCCAAACTAACACATCCACACTAACACATCCACACTAACACATCCCCACGAACACATCCACACTAACACATCCACACTAACACATCCACACTAACACATCCCCACCAACACATCCACACTAACACATCCACACTAACACATCCACACTAACTCATCCACACTAACACATCCACACCAACACATCCACACTAACACATCCACACTAACACATCCACACCAACACATCCACACTAAAACATCCACACTAACAAATCCACACCAACACATCCACACCAACACATCCACACCAACACATCCACACCAACACATCCACACCAACACATCCACACTAACACATCCACACCAACACATCCACACCAACACATCCACACCAACACATCCACACCAACACATCCACACTAACACATCCACACTAACACATCCACACTAACACATCCACACTAACACATCCACACTAAGACATCCACACTAACACACATCCACACCAACACATCCACACTAACACATCCACACTAACACATCCACACTAACACATCCACACTACCACATCCACACTAATACATCCACACCAACACATCCACACTAACACATCCACACCAACACATCCACACTAACACATCCACACTACCACATCCACACCAACACATCCACACTAACACATCCACACTAACACATCCACACCAACACATCCACACTAACACATCCACACTACCACATCCACACCAACACATCCACACCAACACATCCACACTAACACATCCACACTAACACATCCACACTAACACATCCACACTAACACATCCACACCAACACATCCACACCAACACATCCACACCAACACATCCACACTAACACATCCCCACCAACACATCCACACTAACACATCCACACTAACACATCCACACTAACACATCCACACTAACACATCCACACCAACACATCCACACCAACACATCCACACTAACACATCCACACTAACACATCCACACTAACACATCCACACTAACACATCCACACCAACACATCCACACCAACACATCCACACCAACACATCCACACTAACACATCCCCACCAACACATCCACACTAACACATCCACACTAACACATCCACACTAACACATCCACACTAACACATCCACACCAACACATCCACACTAACACATCCACACCAACACATCCACACTAAAACATCCACACTAACACATCCACACCAACACATCCACACCAACACATCCACACCAACACATCCACACCAACACATCCACACCAACACATCCACACCAACACATCCACACTAACACATCCACACCAACACATCCACACCAACACATCCACACCAACACATCCACACCAACACATCCACACTAACACATCCACACTAACACATCCACACTAACACATCCACACTAAGACATCCACACTAACACACATCCACACCAACACATCCACACCAACACATCCACACTACCACATCCACACTAACACATCCACACCAACACATCCACACTAACACATCCACACTAACACATCCACACTAACACATCCACACTACCACATCCACACTAATACATCCACACCAACACATCCACACTAACACATCCACACCAACACATCCACACTAACACATCCACACTACCACATCCACACCAACACATCCACACTAACACATCCACACTAACACATCCACACCAACACATCCACACTAACACATCCACACTACCACATCCACACCAACACATCCACACAAACACATCCACACTAACACATCCACACTAACACATCCACACTAACACATCCACACTAACACATCCACACTAACACATCCACACTAACACATCCACACCAACACATCCACACCAACACATCCACACCAACACATCCACACCAACACATCCACACTAACACATCCCCACAAACACATCCACACTAACACATCCACACTAACACATCCCCACCAACACATCCACACTAACACATCCACACCAACACATCCACACTAACACATCCACACTAACACATCCACACTAACACATCCACACTAACACATCCACACTAACACATCCACACTACCACCTCCACACTAACACATCCACACTAACACATCCACACCAACACATCCACACCAACACATCCACACCAACACATCCACACTAACACATCCCCACTAACACATCCACACTAACACATCCACACTAACACATCCACACTAACACATCCACACCAACACATCCACACCAACACATCCCCACTAACACATCCCCACTAACACATCCCCACTAACACATCCACACTAACACATCCACACTAACACATCCACATCAACACATCCACACTAACACATCCACACTAACACATCCACACCAACACATCCCCACTAACACATCCACACTAACACATCCCCACTAACACATCCCCACTAACACATCCCCACTAACACATCCACACTAACACATCCACACTAACACATCCACACTAACACATCCACACTAACACATCCACACTAACACATCCACACTAACACATCCACACTAACACATCCACACTAACACATCCACACTAACACATCCACACTAACACATCCACACTAACACATCCACACTAACACATCCACACTAACACATCCACACTAACACATCCCCACTAACACATCCACACTAACACATCCCCACTAACACATCCACACCAACACATCCACACTAACACATCCACACTAACACATCCACACTAACACATCCACACTAACACATCCACACTAACACATCCACACTAACACATCCCCACTAACACATCCACACTAACACATTCATACCAACACATCCACACCAACACATCCACACTAACACACATCCACACTAACACATCCACACCAACACATCCACACTAACACATCCACACTAACACATCCACACTAACACACATCCACACTAACACATCCACACTAACACATCCCCACTAACACATCCACACTAACACATCCCCACTAACACATCCACACTAACACATTCATACCAACACATCCACACCAACACATCCACACTAACACACATCCACACTAACACACATCCACACTAACACATCCACACCAACACATCCACACTAACACATCCACACTAACACATCCACACTAACACACATCCACACTAACACATCCACACTAACACATCCCCACTAACACATCCACACTAACACATCCCCACCAACACATCCACACTAACACATCCACACTAACACATCCACACCAACACATCCACACCAACACATCCACGCTAACACATCCACACCAACACATCCACACTAACACATCCACACTAACACATCCACACTAACACATCCACACTAACACATCCACACTAACACATCCACACTAACACATCCACACCAACACATCCACACCAACACATCCACACCAACACATCCACACCAACACATCCACACCAACACATCCACACCAACACATCCACACTAACACATCCACACTAACACATCCACACTAACACATCCACACTAAGACATCCACACTAACACACATCCACACCAACACATCCACACTAACACACATCCACACCAACACATCCACACCAACACATCCACACCAACACATCCACACCAACACATCCACACTAACACATCCACACTAACACATCCACACTAACACATCCACACTAACACACATCCACACCAACACATCCACACCAACACATCCACACTAACACATCCCCACCAACACATCCACACTAACACATCCACACTAACACATCCACACTAACACATCCACACTAACACATCCACACCAACACATCCACACTAACACATCCACACTAACACATCCACACCAACACATCCACACTAACACATCCACACTAACACATCCACACCAACACATCCACACCAACACATCCACACCAACACATCCACACCAACACATCCACACCAACACATCCACACCAACACATCCACACTAACACATCCACACCAACACATCCACACCAACACATCCACACCAACACATCCACACCAACACATCCACACCAACACATCCACACTAACACATCCACACTAACACATCCACACTAACACATCCACACTAACACATCCACACTAAGACATCCACACTAACACACATCCACACCAACACATCCACACCAACACATCCACACCAACACATCCACACTACCACATCCACACTAACACATCCACACCAACACATCCACACTAACACATCCACACTAACACATCCACACTAACACATCCACACTACCACATCCACACTAATACATCCACACCAACACATCCACACTAACACATCCACACCAACACATCCACACTAACACATCCACACTACCACATCCACACCAACACATCCACACTAACACATCCACACTAACACATCCACACCAACACATCCACACTAACACATCCACACTACCACATCCACACCAACACATCCACACCAACACATCCACACCAACACATCCACACCAACACATCCACACCAACACATCCACACTAACACATCCCCACAAACACATCCACACTAACACATCCACACTAACACATCCCCACCAACACATCCACACTAACACATCCACACCAACACATCCACACTAACACATCCACACTAACACATCCACACTAACACATCCACACTAACACATCCACACCAACACATCCACACTACCACATCCACACTAACACATCCACACTAACACATCCACACCAACACATCCACACCAACACATCCACACCAACACATCCACACTAACACATCCCCACTAACACATCCACACTAACACATCCACACTAACACATCCACACTAACACATCCACACCAACACATCCACACTAACACATCCCCACTAACACATCCCCACTAACACATCCCCACTAACACATCCACACTAACACATCCACACTAACACATCCACACCAACACATCCACACTAACACATCCACACTAACACATCCACACCAACACATCCACACTAACACATCCCCACTAACACATCCCCACTAACACATCCCCACTAACACATCCACACTAACACATCCACACTAACACATCCACACTAACACATCCACACTAACACATCCACACTAACACATCCACACTAACACATCCACACTAACACATCCACACTAACACATCCACACTAACACATCCACACTAACACATCCACACTAACACATCCACACCAACACATCCACACTAACACATCCACACTAACACATCCACACCAACACATCCACACTAACACATCCACACTAACACATCCACACCAACACATCCACACTAACACATCCCCACTAACACATCCACACTAACACATCCCCACTAACACATCCACACTAACACATCCACACTAACACATCCACACTAACACATCCACACTAACACATCCACACTAACACATCCACACTAACACATCCACACTAACACATCCACACTAACACATCCACACTAACACATCCACACCAACACATCCACACTAACACATCCACACTAACACATCCACACCAACACATCCACACTAACACATCCCCACTAACACATCCACACTAACACATCCACACCAACACATCCACACTAACACATCCACACCAACACATCCACACTAACACATCCACACTAACACATCCACACCAACACATCCCCACTAACACATCCACACTAACACATTCATACCAACACATCCACACCAACACATCCACACTAACACATCCACACCAACACATCCACACTAACACATCCACACTAACACATCCACACCAACACATCCCCACTAACAAATCCACACTAACACATTCATACCAACACATCCACACCAACACATCCACACTAACACACATCCACACTAACACATCCACACCAACACATCCACACTAACGCATCCACACTAACACATCCACACTAACACACATCCACACTAACACATCCACACTAACACATCCCCACTAACACATCCACACTAACACATCCCCACCAACACATCCCCACTAACACATCCACACTAACACATTCATACCAACACATCCACACCAACACATCCACACTAACACACATCCACACTAACACATCCACACCAACACATCCACACTAACACATCCACACTAACACATCCACACTAACACACATCCACACTAACACATCCACACTAACACATCCCCACTAACACATCCACACTAACACATCCCCACCAACACATCCACACTAACACATCCACACTAACACATCCACACTAACACATCCACACCAACACATCCACACCAACACATCCACACCAACACATCCACACTAACACATCCACACTAACACATCCAAACTAACACATCCACACTAACACATCCACACCAACACACCAACACATCCCCACTAACACATCCACACTAACACATTCATACCAACACATCCACACCAACACATCCACACTAACACACATCCACACCAACACATCCACACTAACACACATCCACACCAACACATCCACACTAACACATCCACACCAACACACCAACACATCCCCACTAACACATCCACACTAACACATCCACACCAACACATCCACACTAACACATCCACACTAACACATCCACACTAACACATCTACACTAACACATCCACACTAACACATCCACACCAACACATCCACACTAACACATCCACACTAACACATCCACACTAACACATCCACACCAACACATCCACACTAACACATCCACACTAACACATCCACACCAACACATCCACACTAACACATCCACACTAACACATCCACACTAACACATCCACACCAACACATCCACACCAACACATCCACACCAACACATCCACGCTAACACATCCACACCAACACATCCACACTAACACATCCACACTAACACATCCACACTAACACATCCACACTAACACATCCACACTAACACATCCACACTAACACATCCACACCAACACATCCACACCAACACATCCACACCAACACATCCACACCAACACATCCACACCAACACATCCACACTAACACATCCACACTAACACATCCACACTAACACATCCACACTAGACATCCACACTAAGACATCCACACTAACACATCCACACTAACACACATCCACACCAACACATCCACACCAACACATCCACACCAACACATCCACACCAACACATCCACACTAACACATCCACACTAACACATCCACACTAACACATCCACACCAACACATCCACACTAACACATCCACACCAACACATCCACACCAACACATCCACACTAACACACATCCACACCAACACATCCACACTAACACATCCCCACCAACACATCCACACCAACACATCCACACTAACACATCCACACTAACACATCTACACTAACACATCCACACTAACACATCTACACTAACACATCCACACTAACACATCCACACTAACACATCCACACCAACACATCCACACCAACACATCCACACTAACACATCCACACTAACACATCCACACCAACACATCCACACTAACACATCCACACTAACACATCCACACTAACACATCCACACTACCACATCCACACTACCACATCCACACTAATACATCCACACCAACACATCCACACTAACACATCCACACCAACACATCCACACTAACTCATCCACACTACCACATCCACACCAACACATCCACACTAACACATCCACACCAACACATCCACACAAACACATCCACACTAACACATCCACACCAACACATCCACACTAACACATCCACACTAACACATCCACACCAACACATCCACACCAACACATCCACACTAACACATCCACACCAACACATCCACACTAACACATCCACACCAACACATCCCCACTAACACATCCACACTAACACATTCATACCAACACATCCCCACTAACACATCCACACCAACACATCCACACTAACACATCCACACTAACACATCCACACTAAAACATCCACACTAACACATCCACACCAACACATCCACACTAGCACATCCACACTAACACATCCACACCAACACATCCACACTAACACATCCACACTAACACATTCATACCAACACATCCCCACTAACACATCCACACCAACACATCCCCACTAACACATCCACACTAACACATCCACACCAACACATCCACACTAACACATCCACACTAACACATTCATACCAACACATCCCCACTAACACATCCACACCAACACATCCCCACTAACACATCCACACTAACACATCCACACCAACACATCCACACTAACACATCCACACCAACACATCCACACTAACACATCCACACTAACACATCCACACCAACACATCCCCACTAACACATCCACACTAACACATTCATACCAACACATCCACACCAACACATCCACACTAACACACATCCACACTAACACATCCACACCAACACATCCACACTAACACATCCACACTAACATATCCACACTAACACACATCCACACTAACACATCCACACTAACACATCCACACTAACACATCCACACTAACACATCCACACTAACACATCCAAACTAACACATCCACACTAACACATCCACACTAACATATCCCCACCAACACATCCACACTAACACATCCACACTAACACATCCACACTAACACATCCACACCAACACATCCACACCAACACATCCACACTAAAACATCCACACCAACACATCCACACTAACACATCCACACTAACACATCCACACTAACACATCCACACTAACACATCCACACCAACACATCCACACTAACACATCCACACTAACATATCCACACTAACACACATCCATACTAACACATCCACACTAACACATCCCCACTAACACATCCACACTAACACATCCACACTAACACATCCACACTAACACATCCACAATAACACATCCAAACTAACACATCCACACTAACACATCCACACTAACACATCCCCACCAACACATCCACACTAACACATCCACACTAACACATCCACACTAACACATCCACACCAACACATCCACACCAACACATCCACACTAAAACATCCACACCAACACATCCACACTAACACATCCACACTAACACATCCACACTAACACATCCCCACCAACACATCCACACTAACACATCCACACTAACACATCCACACCAACACATCCACACCAACACATCCACACTAACACATCCCCACTAACACATCCACACTAACACATCCACACTAACACATCCACACTAACACATCCACACAAACACATCCACACTAACACATCCACACTAACACATCCACACCAACACATCCACACTAACACATCCACACCAACACATCCACACCAACACATCCACACTAACACATCCACACCAACACATCCACACCAACACATCCACACTAACACATCCACACTAACACATCCACACTAACACATCCACACCAACACATCCACACTAACACATCCCCACTAACACATCCCCACTAACACATCCCCACTAACACATCCACACTAACACATCCACACTAACACATCCCCACTAACACATCCCCACTAACACATCCCCACTAACACATCCACACTAAAACATCCACACTAACACATCCCCACTAACACATCCACACTAACACATCCACACTAACACATCCACACTAACACATCCACACTAACACATCCACACTAACACACCCACACTAACACATCCACACTAACACATCCACACCAACACATCCACACTAACACATCCACACCAACACATCCACACTAACACATCCACACTAACACATCCACACTAACACATCCACACTAACACATCCCCACTAACACATCCCCACTAACACATCCCCACTAACACATCCCCACTAACACATCCACACTAACACATCCACACTAACACATCCACACTAACACATCCACACTAACACATCCACACTAACACATCCACACCAACACATCCACACAAACACATCCACACTAACACATCCACACCAACACATCCACACTAACACATCCACACTAACACATCCACACTAACACATCCACACTAACACATTCACACCAACACATCCACACTAACACATCCACACTAACACATCCACACTAACACATCCACACTAACACATCCACACCAACACATCCACACTACCACATCCACACTAACACATCCACACCAACACATCCACACTAACACATCCACACTAACACATCCACACTAACACATCCACACCAACACATCCACACTAACACATCCACACCAACACATCCACACTAACTCATCCACACTACCACATCCACACCAACACATCCACACTAACACATCCACACCAACACATCCACACAAACACATCCACACTAACACATCCACACCAACACATCCACACTAACACATCCACACTAACACATCCACACTAACACATCCACACTAACACATCCACACCAATACATCCACACCAACACATCCACACCAACACATCCACACTAACACATCCACACCAACACATCCACACTAACACATCCACACCAACACATCCCCACTAACACATCCACACTAACACATTCATACCAACACATCCCCACTAACACATCCACACCAACACATCCACACTAACACATCCACACTAACACATCCACACCAACACATCCACACTAACACATCCACACTAACATATCCACACTAACACACATCCACACTAACACATCCACACTAACACATCCCCACTAACACATCCACACTAACACATCCACACTAACACATCCACACTAACACATCCACAATAACACATCCAAACTAACACATCCACACTAACACATCCACACTAACACATCCCCACCAACACATCCACACTAACACATCCACACTAACACATCCACACTAACACATCCACACCAACACATCCACACTAACACATCCACACTAACACATCCACACCAACACATCCACACCAACACATCCACACTAAAACATCCACACCAACACATCCACACTAACACATCCACACTAACACATCCACACTAACACATCCACACTAGCACATCCACACCAACACATCCACACCAACACATCCACACCAACACATCCACACCAACACATCCACACTAACACATCCACACTAACACATCCCCACTAACACATCCACACTAACACATCCACACTAACACATCCACACTAACACATCCACACAAACACATCCACACTAACACATCCCCACTAACACATCCACACTAAAACATCCACACTAACACATCCACACTAACACATCCCCACTAACACATCCACACTAACACATCCACACTAACACATCCACACTAACACATCCACACTAACACATCCACACTAACACATCCACACTAACACATCCACACCAACACATCCACACTAACACATCCACACTAACACATCCACACCAACACATCCACACTAACACATCCACACTAACACATCCACACTAACACATCCACACTAACACATCCCCACTAACACATCCCAACTAACACATCCCCACTAACACATCCCCACTAACACATCCACACTAACACATCCACACTAACACATCCACACTAACACATCCACACTAACACATCCACACTAACACATCCACACCAACACATCCACACAAACACATCCACACTAACACATCCACACCAACACATCCACACTAACACATCCACACTAACACATCCACACCAACACATCCCCACTAACACATCCACACTAACACATCCACACCAACACATCCAGCCTAACACATCCACACCAACACATCCATACTAACACATCCACACTAACACATCCACACCAACACATCCAAACTAACACATCCACACCAACACATCCACACCAACACATCCACACTAACACATCCACACTAACACATCCAAACTAACACATCCACACTAACACATCCCCACCAACACATCCACACTAACACATCCACACTAACACATCCACACTAACACATCCACACTAACACATCCACACCAACACATCCACACTAGCACATCCACACTAACACATCCACACTAACACATCCACACTAACACATCCCCACCAACACATCCACACTAACACATCCACACTAACACATCCACACTAACACATCCCCACTAACACATCCACACCAACACATCCACACTAACACATCCCCACCAACACATCCACACCAACATATCCACACTAACACATCCACACTAACACATCCACACTAACACATCCCCACTTACACATCCACACTAACACATCCCCACTTACACATCCACACTAACACATCCACACTAACACATCCACACCAACACATCCACTCTAACACATCCACACCAACACATCCACACTAACACATCCCCACTAACACATCCACACCAACACATCCACACTAACACATCCACACTAACACATCCCCACCAACACATCCCCACAAACACATCCACACTAACACATCCACACTAACACATCCACACTAACACATCCACACCAACACATCCACACTAACGCATCCACACCAACACATCCACACTAACACATCCACACTAACACATCCACACCAACACATCCACACTAACACATCCAAACTAACACATCCACACTAACACATCCACACTAACACATCCCCAACAACACATCCACACTAACACATCCACACTAACACATCCACACTAACACATCCACACCAACACATCCACACCAACACATCCACACTAACACATCCACACTAACACATCCAAACTAACACATCCACACTAACACATCCACACTAACACATCCCCACGAACACATCCACACTAACACATCCACACTAACACATCCACACTAACACATCCCCACCAACACATCCACACTAACACATCCACACTAACACATCCACACTAACACATCCACACTAACACATCCCCACCAACACATCCACACCAACACATCCACACTAACACATCCACACTAACACATCCACACCAACACATCCACACTAAAACATCCACACTAACACATCCACACCAACACATCCACACCAACACATCCACACCAACACATCCACAACAACACATCCACACCAACACATCCACACCAACACATCCACACTAACACATCCACACCAACACATCCACACCAACACATCCACACCAACACATCCACACCAACACATCCACACTAACACATCCACACTAACACATCCACACTAACACATCCACACTAACACATCCACACTAAGACATCCACACTAACACACATCCACACCAACACATCCACACCACCACATCCACACTAACACATCCACACCAACACATCCACACTAACACATCCACACTAACACATCCACACTAACACATCCACACTACCACATCCACACTAATACATCCACACCAACACATCCACACTAACACATCCACACCAACACATCCACACTAACACATCCACACTACCACATCCACACCAACACATCCACACTAACACATCCACACTAACACATCCACACCAACACATCCACACTAACACATCCACACTACCACATCCACACCAACACATCCACACCAACACATCCACACTAACACATCCACACTAACACATCCACACTAACACATCCACACTAACACATCCACACTAACACATCCACACTAACACATCCACACCAACACATCCACACCAACACATCCACACCAACACATCCACACTAACACATCCCCACAAACACATCCACACTAACACATCCACACTAACACATCCCCACCAACACATCCACACTAACACATCCACACCAACACATCCACACTAACACATCCACACTAACACATCCACACTAACACATCCACACTAACACATCCACACTACCACATCCACACTAACACATCCACACTAACACATCCACACCAACACATCCACACCAACACATCCACACCAACACATCCAAACTAACACATCCACACTAACACATCCCCACCAACACATCCACACTAACACCTCCACACTAACACATCCACACTAACACATCCACACTAACACATCCACACTAACACATCCACACTAGCACATCCACACTAACACATCCACACTAACACATCCACACTAACACATCCCCACTAGCACATCCACACCAACACATCCACACTAACACATCCACACTAACACATCCACACTAACACATCCCCACTAACACATTCACACCAACACATCCACACTAACACATCCCCACTAACACATCCACACCAACATATCCACACTAACACATCCACACTAACACATCCACACTAACACATCCCCACTTACACATCCACACTAACACATCCACACTAACACATCCACACCAACACATCCACTCTAACACATCCACACCAACACATCCACACTAACACATCCCCACTAACACATCCACACCAACACATCCACACTAACACATCCACACTAACACATCCCCACCAACACATCCCCACAAACACATCCACACTAACACATCCACACTAACACATCCACACCAACACATCCACACTAACACATCCCCACCAACACATCCACACCAACACATCCACACTAACACATCCACACTAACACATCCACACTAACACATCCACACCAACACATCCACACCAACACATCCACACTAACACATCCACACTAACAAATCCACAATAACACATCCACACTAACACATCCACACTAACACATCCACACCAACACATCCACACTAACGCATCCACACCAACACATCCACACTAACACATCCACACTAACACATCCACACCAACACATCCACACTAACACATCCAAACTAACACATCCACACTAACACATCCACACTAACACATCCCCAACAACACATCCACACTAACACATCCACACTAACACATCCACACTAACACATCCACACTAACACATCCACACTAACACATCCACACCAACACATCCACACCAACACATCCACACTAACACATCCACACTAACACATCCAAACTAACACATCCACACTAACACATCCACACTAACACATCCCCACGAACACATCCACACTAACACATCCACACTAACACATCCACACTAACACATCCCCACCAACACATCCACACTAACACATCCACACTAACACATCCACACTAACACATCCACACTAACACATCCACACCAACACATCCACACTAACACATCCACACTAACACATCCACACCAACACATCCACACTAAAACATCCACACTAACACATCCACACCAACACATCCACACCAACACATCCACACCAACACATCCACACCAACACATCCACACCAACACATCCACACTAACACATCCACACCAACACATCCACACCAACACATCCACACCAACACATCCACACCAACACATCCACACCAACACATCCACACTAACACATCCACACTAACACATCCACACTAACACATCCACACTAAGACATCCACACTAACACACATCCACACCAACACATCCACACCAACACATCCACACCAACACATCCACACTAACACATCCACAACAACACATCCACGCCAACACATCCACGCTAACACATCCACACCAACACATCCACACTAACACATCCACACTAACACATCCACACTAACACATCCACACTAACACATCCACACTAACACATCCACACTAACACATCCACACCAACACATCCACACCAACACATCCACACCAACACATCCACACCAACACATCCACACCAACACATCCACACTAACACATCCACACTAACACATCCACACTAACACATCCACACTAACACATCCACACTAACACATCCACACTAACACATCCACACTAACACATCCACACTAACACACATCCACACCAACACATCCACACCAACACATCCACACCAACACATCCACACCAACACATCCACACTAACACATCCACACTAACACATCCACACTAACACATCCACACCAACACATCCACACTAACACATCCACACCAACACATCCACACCAACACATCCACACTAACACACATCCACACCAACACATCCACACTAACACATCCACACTAACACATCCACACCAACACATCCACACTAACACATCCACACTAACACATCCACACCAACACATCCACACTTACACATCCACACTAACACATCCACACTAACACATCCACACCAACACATCCACACCAACACATCCACACCAACACATCCACGCTAACACATCCACACCAGCACATCCACACTAACACATCCACACTAACACATCCACACTAACACATCCACACTAACACATCCACACCAACACATCCACACCAACACATCCACACCAACACATCCACACCAACACATCCACACTAACACATCCACACTAACACATCCACACTAACACATCCACACTAACACATCCACACTAAGACATCCACACTAAGACATCCACACTAACACATCCACACTAACACACATCCACACCAACACATCCACACCAACACATCCACACCAACACATCCACACCAACACATCCACACTAACACATCCACACTAACACATCCACACTAACACATCCACACCAACACATCCACACTAACACATCCACACCAACACATCCACACCAACACATCCACACTAACACACATCCACACCAACACATCCACACTAACACATCCCCACCAACACATCCACACCAACACATCCACACTAACACATCCACACTAACACATCCACACTAACACATCCACACTAACACATCTACACTAACACATCCACACTAACACATCCACACTAACACATCCACACCAACACATCCACACCAACACATCCACACTAACACATCCACACTAACACATCCACACCAACACATCCACACTAACACATCCACACTAACACATCCACACTAACACATCCACACTACCACATCCACACTAACACATCCACACTAACACATCCACACCAACACATCCACACTAACACATCCACACCAACACATCCACACTAACTCATCCACACTACCACATCCACACCAACACATCCACACTAACACATCCACACCAACACATCCACACAAACACATCCACACTAACACATCCACACCAACACATCCACACTAACACATCCACACTAACACATCCACACTAACACATCCACACCAACACATCCACACCAACACATCCACACTAACACATCCACACCAACACATCCACACTAACACATCCACACCAACACATCCCCACTAACACATCCACACTAACACATTCATACCAACACATCCCCACTAACACATCCACACCAACACATCCACACTAACACATCCACACTAACACATCCACACTAAAACATCCACACTAACACATCCACACCAACACATCCACACTAGCACATCCACACTAACACATCCACACCAACACATCCACACTAACACATCCACACTAACACATTCATACCAACACATCCCCACTAACACATCCACACCAACACATCCCCACTAACACATCCACACTAACACATCCACACCAACACATCCACACTAACACATCCACACTAACACATTCATACCAACACATCCCCACTAACACATCCACACCAACACATCCCCACTAACACATCCACACTAACACATCCACACCAACACATCCACACTAACACATCCACACCAACACATCCACACTAACACATCCACACTAACACATCCACACCAACACATCCCCACTAACACATCCACACTAACACATTCATACCAACACATCCACACCAACACATCCACACTAACACACATCCACACTAACACATCCACACCAACACATCCACACTAACACATCCACACTAACATATCCACACTAACACACATCCACACTAACACATCCACACTAACACATCCACACTAACACATCCACACTAACACATCCACACTAACACATCCACACTAACACATCCAAACTAACACATCCACACTAACACATCCACACTAACATATCCCCACCAACACATCCACACTAACACATCCACACTAACACATCCACACTAACACATCCACACCAACACATCCACACCAACACATCCACACTAAAACATCCACACCAACACATCCACACTAACACATCCACACTAACACATCCACACTAACACATCCACACTAACACATCCACACCAACACATCCACACTAACACATCCACACTAACATATCCACACTAACACACATCCACACTAACACATCCACACTAACACATCCCCACTAACACATCCACACTAACACATCCACACTAACACATCCACACTAACACATCCACACTAACACATCCACAATAACACATCCAAACTAACACATCCACACTAACACATCCACACTAACACATGCCCACCAACACATCCACACTAACACATCCACACTAACACATCCACACCAACACATCCACACCAACACATCCACACTAAAACATCCACACCAACACATCCACACTAACACATCCACACTAACACATCCACACTAACACATCCACACTAACACATCCCCACCAACACATCCACACTAACACATCCACACTAACACATCCACACCAACACATCCACACCAACACATCCACACTAACACATCCCCACTAACACATCCACACTAACACATCCACACTAACACATCCACACTAACACATCCACACAAACACATCCACACTAACACATCCACACTAACACATCCACACCAACACATCCACACTAACACATCCACACCAACACATCCACACCAACACATCCACACTAACACATCCACACCAACACATCCACACTAACACATCCACACTAACACATCCACACCAACACATCCACACTAACACATCCCCACTAACACATCCCCACTAACACATCCCCACTAACACATCCACACTAACACATCCACACTAACACATCCCCACTAACACATCCCCACTAACACATCCCCACTAACACATCCACACTAACACATCCACACTAACACATCCCCACTAACACATCCACACTAACACATCCACACTAACACATCCACACTAACACATCCACACTAACACATCCACACTAACACATCCACACTAACACATCCACACTAACACATCCACACCAACACATCCACACTAACACATCCACACCAACACATCCACACTAACACATCCACACTAACACATCCACACTAACACATCCCCACTAACACATCCCCACTAACACATCCCCACTAACACATCCCCACTAACACATCCCCACTAACACATCCCCACTAACACATCCACACTAACACATCCACACTAACACATCCACACTAACACATCCACACTAACACATCCACACTAACACATCCACACTAACACATCCACACCAACACATCCACACAAACACATCCACACTAACACATCCACACCAACACATCCACACTAACACATCCACACTAACACATCCACACTAACACATCCACACTAACACATCCACACCAACACATCCACACTAACACATCCACACTAACACATCCACACTAACACATCCACACTAACACATCCACACCAACACATCCACACTACCACATCCACACTAACACATCCACACCAACACATCCACACTAACACATCCACACTAACACATCCACACTAACACATCCACACTAACACATCCACACCAACACATCCACACTAACTCATCCACACTACCACATCCACACCAACACATCCACACTAACACATCCACACCAACACATCCACACAAACACATCCACACTAACACATCCACACCAACACATCCACACTAACACATCCACACTAACACATCCACACTAACACATCCACACTAACACATCCACACCAACACATCCACACCAACACATCCACACCAACACATCCACACTAACACATCCACACCAACACATCCACACTAACACATCCACACCAACACATCCCCACTAACACATCCACACTAACACATTCATACCAACACATCCCCACTAACACATCCACACCAACACATCCACACTAACACATCCACACTAACACATCCACACCAACACATCCACACTAACACATCCACACTAACATATCCACACTAACACACATCCACACTAACACATCCACACTAACACATCCCCACTAACACATCCACACTAACACATCCACACTAACACATCCACACTAACACATCCACAATAACACATCCAAACTAACACATCCACACTAACACATCCACACTAACACATCCCCACCAACACATCCACACTAACACATCCACACTAACACATCCACACTAACACATCCACACCAACACATCCACACCAACACATCCACACTAACACATCCACACCAACACATCCACACTAACACATCCACACTAACACATCCACACTAACACATCCACACTAGCACATCCACACCAACACATCCACACCAACACATCCACACCAACACATCCACACCAACACATCCACACTAACACATCCACACTAACACATCCCCACTAACACATCCACACTAACACATCCACACTAACACATCCACACTAACACATCCACACAAACACATCCACACTAACACATCCCCACTAACACATCCACACTAAAACATCCACACTAACACATCCACACTAACACATCCCCACTAACACATCCACACTAACACATCCACACTAACACATCCACACTAACACATCCACACTAACACATCCACACTAACACATCCACACTAACACATCCACACTAACACATCCACACCAACACATCCACACTAACACATCCACACTAACACATCCACACCAACACATCCACACTAACACATCCACACTAACACATCCACACTAACACATCCACACTAACACATCCCCACTAACACATCCCCACTAACACATCCCCACTAACACATCCCCACTAACACATCCACACTAACACATCCACACTAACACATCCACACTAACACATCCACACTAACACATCCACACTAACACATCCACACTAACACATCCACACCAACACATCCACACTAACACATCCACACCAACACATCCACACAAACACATCCACACTAACACATCCACACCAACACATCCACACTAACACATCCACACTAACACATCCACACCAACACATCCCCACTAACACATCCACACTAACACATCCACACCAACACATCCACCTAACACATCCACACCAACACATCCATACTAACACATCCACACTAACACATCCACACCAACACATCCAAACTAACACATCCACACCAACACATCCACACCAACACATCCACACTAACACATCCACACTAACACATCCAAACTAACACATCCACACTAACACATCCCCACCAACACATCCACACTAACACATCCACACTAACACATCCACACTAACACATCCACACTAACACATCCACACTAACACATCCACACTAGCACATCCACACTAACACATCCACACTAACACATCCACACTAACACATCCCCACCAACACATCCACACTAACACATCCACACTAACACATCCACACTAACACATCCCCACTAACACATCCACACCAACACATCCACACTAACACATCCCCACTAACACATCCACACCAACATATCCACACTAACACATCCACACTAACACATCCACACTAACACATCCCCACTTACACATCCACACTAACACATCCACACTAACACATCCACACCAACACATCCACTCTAACACATCCACACCAACACATCCACACTAACACATCCCCACTAACACATCCACACCAACACATCCACACTAACACATCCACACTAACACATCCCCACCAACACATCCCCACAAACACATCCACACTAACACATCCACACTAACACATCCACACCAACACATCCACACTAACACATCCCCACCAACACATCCACACCAACACATCCACACTAACACATCCACACTAACACATCCACACTAACACATCCACACCAACACATCCACACCAACACATCCACACTAACACATCCACACTAACACATCCACACTAACACATCCACACTAACACATCCACACTAACACATCCACACCAACACATCCACACTAACACATCCACACCAACACATCCACACTAACACATCCACACTAACACATCCACACCAACACATCCACACTAACACATCCAAACTAACACATCCACACTAACACATCCACACTAACACATCCCCAACAACACATCCACACTAACACATCCACACTAACACATCCACACTAACACATCCACACCAACACATCCACACAAACACATCCACACTAACACATCCACACCAACACATCCACACTAACACATCCACACTAACACATCCACACTAACACATCCACACTAACACATCCACACCAACACATCCACACTAACACATCCACACTAACACATCCACACTAACACATCCACACTAACACATCCACACCAACACATCCACACTACCACATCCACACTAACACATCCACACCAACACATCCACACTAACACATCCACACTAACACATCCACACTAACACATCCACACCAACACATCCACACTAACACATCCACACCAACACATCCACACTAACCATCCACACTACCACATCCACACCAACACATCCACACTAACACATCCACACCAACACATCCACACAACACATCCACACTAACACATCCACACCAACACATCCACACTAACACATCCACACTAACACATCCACACTAACACATCCACACTAACACATCCACACCAACACATCCACACCAACACATCCACACCAACACATCCACACTAACACATCCACACCAACACATCCACACTAACACATCCACACCAACACATCCCCACTAACACATCCACACTAACACATCATACCAACACATCCCCACTAACACATCCACACCAACACATCCACACTAACACATCCACACTAACACATCCACACCAACACATCCACACTAACACATCCACACTAACATATCCACACTAACACACATCCACACTAACACATCCACACTAACACATCCCCACTAACACATCCACACTAACACATCCACACTAACACATCCACACTAACACATCCACAATAACACATCCACACTAACACATCCACACTAACACATCCACACTAACACATCCCCACCAACACATCCACACTAACACATCCACACTAACACATCCACACTAACACATCCACACCAACACATCCACACCAACACATCCACACTAAAACATCCACACCAACACATCCACACTAACACATCCACACTAACACATCCACACTAACACATCCACACTAACACATCCACACCAACACATCCACACCAACACATCCACACCAACACATCCACACCAACACATCCACACTAACACATCCACACTAACACATCCCCACTAACACATCCACACTAACACATCCACACTAACACATCCACACTAACACATCCACACAACACATCCACACTAACACATCCACACTAACACATCCACACTAACACATCCACACTAACACATCCACACTAACACATCCCCACTAACACATCCACACTAACACATCCACACTAACACATCCACACTAACACATCCACACTAACACATCCACACTAACACATCCACACTAACACATCCACACCAACACATCCACACTAACACATCCACACTAACACATCCACACCAACACATCCACACTAACACATCCACACTAACACATCCACACTAACACATCCACACTAACACATCCACACTAACACATCCCACTAACACATCCCCACTAACACATCCCCACTAACACATCCCCACTAACACATCCCCACTAACACATCCACACTAACACATCCACACTAACACATCCACACTAACACATCCACACTAACACATCCACACTAACACATCCACACCAACACATCCACACTAACACATCCACACCAACACATCCACACTAACACATCCACACTAACACATCCACACCAACACATCCACACTAACACATCCACACTAACACATCCACACCAACACATCCCCACTAACACATCCACACTAACACATCCACACCAACACATCCAGCCTAACACATCCACACCAACACATCCACACTAACACATCCACACTAACACATCCACACCAACACATCCACACTAACACATCCACACCAACACATCCACACCAACACATCCACACTAACACATCCACACTAACACATCCACACTAACACATCCACACTAACACATCCCCACCAACACATCCACACTAACACCTCCACACTAACACATCCACACTAACACATCCACACTAACACATCCACACTAACACATCCACACTAGCACATCCACACTAACACATCCACACTAACACATCCACACTAACACATCCCCACCAACACATCCACACTAACACATCCACACTAACACATCCACACTAACACATCCCCACTAACACATCCACACCAACACATCCACACTAACACATCCCCACTAACACATCCACACCAACATATCCACACTAACACATCCACACTAACACATCCACACTAACACATCCCCACTTACACATCCACACTAACACATCCACACTAACACATCCACACCAACACATCCACTCTAACACATCCACACCAACACATCCACACTAACACATCCCCACTAACACATCCACACCAACACATCCACACTAACACATCCACACTAACACATCCCCACCAACACATCCCCACAAACACATCCACACTAACACATCCACACTAACACATCCACACCAACACATCCACACTAACACATCCCCACCAACACATCCACACCAACACATCCACACTAACACATCCACACTAACACATCCACACTAACACATCCACACCAACACATCCACACCAACACATCCACACTAACACATCCACACTAACAAATCCACAATAACACATCCACACTAACACATCCACACTAACACATCCACACCAACACATCCACACTAACGCATCCACACCAACACATCCACACTAACACATCCACACTAACACATCCACACCAACACATCCACACTAACACATCCAAACTAACACATCCACACTAACACATCCACACTAACACATCCCCAACAACACATCCACACTAACACATCCACACTAACACATCCACACTAACACATCCACACCAACACATCCACACCAACACATCCACACTAACACATCCACACTAACACATCCACACTAACACATCCACACTAACACATCCACACTAACACATCCCCACGAACACATCCACACTAACACATCCACACTAACACATCCACACTAACACATCCCCACCAACACATCCACACTAACACATCCACACTAACACATCCACACTAACACATCCACACTAACACATCCACACCAACACATCCACACCAACACATCCACACTAACACATCCACACTAACACATCCACACCAACACATCCACACTAAAACATCCACACTAACACATCCACACCAACACATCCACACCAACACATCCACACCAACACATCCACAACAACACATCCACACCAACACATCCACACCAACACATCCACACTAACACATCCACACCAACACATCCACACCAACACATCCACACCCACACATCCACACCAACACATCCACACTAACACATCCACACTAACACATCCACACTAACACATCCACACTAACACATCCACACTAAGACATCCACACTAACACACATCCACACCAACACATCCACACTACCACATCCACACTAACACATCCACACCAACACATCCACACTAACACATCCACACTAACACATCCACACTAACACATCCACACTACCACATCCACACTAACACATCCACACCAACACATCCACACTAACACATCCACACCAACACATCCACACTAACACATCCACACTACCACATCCACACCAACACATCCACACTAACACATCCACACTAACACATCCACACCAACACATCCACACTAACACATCCACACTACCACATCCACACCAACACATCCACACCAACACATCCACACTAACACATCCACACTAACACATCCACACTAACACATCCACACTAACACATCCACACTAACACATCCACACTAACACATCCACACCAACACATCCACACCAACACATCCACACTAACACATCCCCACAAACACATCCACACTAACACATCCACACTAACACATCCCCACCAACACATCCACACTAACACATCCACACCAACACATCCACACTAACACATCCACACTAACACATCCACACTAACACATCCACACTAACACATCCACACTAACACATCCACACTAACACATCCACACTAACACATCCACACTAACACATCCACACCAACACATCCACACAACACATCCACACTAACACATCCACACTAACACATCCACACCAACACATCCACACTAACACATCCACACTAACACATCCACACTAACACATCCACACTAACACATCCACACTAACACATCCACACTAACACATCCACACTAACACATCCACACTAACACATCCACACTAACACATCCCCACTAACACATCCACACCAACACATCCACACTAACACATCCACACTAACACATCCACACTAACACATCCCCACTAACACATCCACACCAACACATCCACACTAACACATACCCACTAACACATCCACACCAACACATCCACACTAACACATCCACACTAACACATCCACACTAACACATCCACACTAACACATCCACACTAACACATCCACACTAACACATCCACACCAACACATCCACACTAACACATCCACACCAACACATCCACACTAACACATCCCCACTAACACATCCACACCAACACATCCACACTAACACATCCACACTAACACATCCCCACCAACACATCCCCACAAACACATCCACACTAACACATCCACACGAACACATCCACACCAACACATCCACACTAACACATCCCCACCAACACATCCACACCAACACATCCACACTAACACATCCACACTAACACATCCACACCAACACATCCACACCAACACATCCACACCAACACATCCACACTAACACATCCACACTAACACATCCACACTAACACATCCACACTAACACATCCACACTAACACATCCACACCAACACATCCACACTAACACATCCACACCAACACATCCACACTAACACATCCACACTAACACATCCACACCAACACATCCACACTAACACATCCACACTAACACATCCACACTAACACATCCACACTAACACATCCCCACAACACATCCACACTAACACATCCACACTAACACATCCACACTAACACATCCACACTAACACATCCACACCAACACATCCACACCAACACATCCACACTAACACATCCACACTAACACATCCACACTAACACATCCACACTAACACATCCACACTAACACATCCACACTAACACATCCACACTAACACATCCACACTAACACATCCACACTAACACATCCCCACCAACACATCCACACTAACACATCCACACTAACACATCCACACTAACACATCCACACTAACACATCCACACCAACACATCCACACTAACACATCCACACTAACACATCCACACCAACACATCCACACTAACACATCCACACTAACACATCCACACCAACACATCCACACCACACATCCACACCACACATCCACACTAACACATCCACACCAACACATCCACACCAACACATCCACACCAACACATCCACACTAACACATCCACACCAACACATCCACACCAACACATCCACACCAACACATCCACACTAACACATCCACACTAACACATCCACACTAACACATCCACACTAACACATCCACACTAACACATCCACACTAACACATCCACACTAACACATCCACACCAACACATCCACACCAACACATCCACACTAACACATCCACACTAACACATCCACACTAACACATCCACACTAACACATCCACACCAACACATCCACACCAACACATCCACACTAACACATCCACACTAACACATCCACACTAACACATCCACACTAACACATCCACACTAACACATCCACACTAACACATCCACACCAACACATCCACACTAACACATCCACACCAACACATCCACACTAACACATCCACACTAACACATCCACACTAACACATCCACACTAACACATCCACACTAACACATCCACACTAACACATCCACACCAACACATCCACACTAACACATCCACACTAACACATCCACACTAACACATCCACACTAACACATCCACACTAACACATCCACACTAACACATCCACACTAACACATCCACACTAACACATCCACACCAACACATCCACACCAACACATCCACACCAACACATCCACACTAACACATCCCCACTAACACATCCACACTAACACATCCACACTAACACATCCACACTAACACATCCACACCAACACATCCACACTAACACATCCACACTAACACATCCACACTAACACATCCCCACTAACACATCCACACTAACACATCCACACTAACACATCCACATCAACACATCCACACTAACACATCCACACTAACACATCCACACCAACACATCCACACTAACACATCCACACTAACACATCCACACTAACACATCCCCACTAACACATCCCCACTAACACATCCACACTAACACATCCACACTAACACATCCACACTAACACATCCACACTAACACATCCACACTAACACATCCACACTAACACATCCACACTAACACATCCACACTAACACATCCACACTAACACATCCACACCAACACATCCACACTAACACATCCACACTAACACATCCACACCAACACATCCACACTAACACATCCACACTAACACATCCACACTAACACATCCACACTAACACATCCACACTAACACATCCACACTAACACATCCACACTAACACATCCACACTAACACATCCACACTAACACATCCACACTAACACATCCACACTAACACATCCACACTAACACATCCACACCAACACATCCACACTAACACATCCACACTAACACATCCACACTAACACATCCACACTAACACATCCACACTAACACATCCACACTAACACATCCACACTAACACATCCACACTAACACATCCACACCAACACATCCACACCAACACATCCACACTAACACATCCACACCAACACATCCACACTAACACATCCACACTAACACATCCACACCAACACATCCACACTAACACATCCACACTAACACATCCACACCAACACATCCACACTAACACATCCACACTAACACATCCACACCAACACATCCACACCAACACATCCACACTAACACATCCACACTAACACATCCACACTAACACATCCACACTAACACATCCACACTAACACATCCACACTAACACATCCACACCAACACATCCACACCAACACATCCACACCAACACATCCACACTAACACATCCACACTAACACATCCACACTAACACATCCACACTAACACATCCACACTAACACATCCACACCAACACATCCACACTAACACATCCACACCAACACATCCACACTAACACATCCACACTAACACATCCACACTAACACATCCACACTAACACATCCACACTAACACATCCACACTAACACATCCACACTAACACATCCACACTAACACATCCACACAACACATCCACACAAACACATCCACACTAACACATCCACACTAACACATCCACACTAACACATCCACACTAACACATCCACACTAACACATCCACACTAACACATCCACACTAACACATCCACACTAACACATCCACACTAACACATCCACACTAACACATCCACACCAACACATCCACACTAACACATCCACACTAACACATCCACACCAACACATCCACACTAACACATCCACACTAACACATCCACACTAACACATCCACACTAACACATCCACACTAACACATCCACACTAACACATCCACACTAACACATCCACACTAACACATCCACACTAACACATCCACACTAACACATCCACACTAACACATCCACACCAACACATCCACACTAACACATCCACACTAACACATCCACACTAACACATCCACACTAACACATCCACACTAACACATCCACACCAACACATCCACACTAACACATCCACACTAACACATCCACACTAACACATCCACACTAACACATCCACACTAACACATCCACACTAACACATCCACACTAACACATCCACACTAACACATCCACACTAACACATCCACACTAACACATCCACACTAACACATCCACACTAACACATCCACACTAACACATCCACACCAACACATCCACACTAACACATCCACACTAACACATCCACACTAACACATCCACACTAACACATCCAAACCAACACATACCCACTAACACATCCACACTAACACATCCACACCAACACATCCACACTAACACATCCACACCAACACATCCACACTAACACATCCACACTAACACATCCACACCAACACATCCACACTAACACATCCACACTAACACATCCACACCAACACATCCACACTAACACATCCACACTAACACATCCACACTAACACATCCACACTAACACATCCACACTAACACATCCACACTAACACATCCACACTAACACATCCACACTAACACATCCACACTAACACATCCACACTAACACATCCACACTAACACATCCACACTAACACATCCACACTAACACATCCACACTAACACATCCACACTAACACATCCACACCAACACATCCACACTAACACATCCACACTAACACATCCACACCAACACATCCACACTAACACATCCACACTAACACATCCACACTAACACATCCACACTAACACATCCACACTAACACATCCACACTAACACATCCACACTAACACATCCACACCAACACATCCACACTAACACATCCACACTAACACATCCACACTAACACATCCACACCAACACATCCACACCAACACATCCACACTAACACATCCACACTAACACATCCACACTAACACATCCACACTAACACATCCACACAACACACCAACACATCCACACTAACACATCCACACTAACACATCCACACCAACACATCCACACTAACACATCCACACTAACACATCCACACTAACACATCCACACTAACACATCCACACTAACACATCCACACTAACACATCCACACCAACACATCCACACTAACACATCCACACTAACACATCCACACTAACACATCCACACTAACACATCCACACAACACATCCACACTAACACATCCACACTAACACATCCACACCAACACATCCACACTAACACATCCACACTAACACATCCACACTAACACATCCCCACTAACACATCCACACTAACACATCCACACTAACACATCCACACTAACACATCCACACTAACACATCCACACTAACACATCCACACTAACACATCCACACTAACACATCCACACTAACACATCCACACTAACACATCCACACTAACACATCCACACTAACACAT